>NC_136691.1:49090083-49385083 GCF_947650265.1 Symphodus melops | reverse complement strand
ACAGTTTTTTAGGTAAAGTGCCCAGACAGCTTTAAAAAAAAAAATATATATTCCACAGATCAAAACTGGTTCAAAAGTAAAAATATTTTTCACAGACTTATTCTGACAATTCACTGAGCAATCTGCTTATGTCAGAATATTCGTCATTTGTCACACAGTTCTTCCACAAGTGATTGGACTCTCAAGTAAAAATCTCAAACACAGTTTTTACCTTGCCAGAAAGAATCCAAAAAAAGGGAACAGGCAAAGTCGAACTGAAAAACAACAACAGAAGTTGATACCAAAAAGTTATGTAGGAGAAGACAAAAGGCGTGTTTCGCTTTACATCGAGGTCGAAGACGTACTGGCACTGAAGGGAGGGTTAATGGGAGGAGAGGTTGGTGAAATAATGCAGGTACAAATTTAAACACAACCTAAGACACAGAGCTGGACATGGCAACATCTTATATTTATTGAGCCTTTAATAATTGGATGACTGATCAGTACATCAGTCAACAACAAAACAATGAATAGATTGGTCAATTGTTACAACTGCTTGCATGTAAGTAGTCGCCAAGTGCCTTTAGTCACCGAGCTCTCCTACAGTCACCTTCCCATCAAGTATCAACCTATTACATCGTCACCCAGGGGTCTCTCTGCCTTCTCGTCAGAGCTGCACTGCCAAACAAGCACTGCATGTGCAGTCTCACTTTTTCTTTTCCTTTTGGGAATGTTTGGAATGGTTTACTTTATCTCTGAACCTGATTATTGACATTAAACAGCAATAAAGTGTCATATTTATGATTATCTATGTGAATCAATTGGGTAGACATGTTGTCTTTGTGTTGACAGGATTCCACCAATTTCAACCAAGTTTTAGATTTGAAATCCTGGTTCTTATTCCATGAGTATAGACTGGAAACTCAACCAATAATCATAATTTTGTCAGCGTTTCAAATGACAGAAAATGCATCACTAATCCCTTTTACAAAAACCTACAAATGGGCAGACAAATGTGGGTGTGCAAGTGTATGGACTAAACAGAAGTGTGTACACAGTCATCCAAACACTGACAACTGTGCAAATAGGCAAACATACAACACACACATTTTCAAAATCAGACACACACACACTCTGTACTGCTGGCTCCGTGGCAGACTCTCTGGGTAGATACCAGGCCTTTGATGACGTGCTGTGCTCATGCTTGGTCAAAAGTGTTTGTGTGTGTGTGTGTGTGTGTGTGTGTGTGTGTGTGTACGTGTATGTGTATGTGTATGTGTATGTGTTTGTGGTTAAATCCACCTTGGCCACAGTTTGCCTCTCCATCTCCCCAGTGTGACAGTGCTGAAAAGAGCTTCTGTTTCTGGGCCAGCCTCATCCCACATTAATCAACAACGCTGCAAGGGCGAGCAGGGGGGAGGGAGAGGGTGGAGGAGAGAGACAGAGAGGGGGCAGGGAGGGCACCCACCAGTAACACCCAACGCTGTCTTCTGTTTGAGCACCTTTCCCACCTTACCTTTACCTTTTTATATTTTATCTGCATCGCCCTTTTTAGATCTTTATTTTTCTTGATTAGTTGCTTTTTGTACTCTGGCCTTCTCCTTGTGTAATTGCTGTCAACACAAACACAAAGACCAAGACACACATTCATACGGAAAAACACAGACAGACACCTTGGCACAGTCCTCTCACTCGTCACTTCACAGCACCCATCTCCTTCCCTTCTTCTATTCCCTCTCACCCCCCCTTCTCTCCTTCTCTCCTGTCAGCCCTAATTCCTTCTCCCCCCTCCATCGCTCCCACTGCTCTTTCCACCATCTTTCCCTCTGTTGCTTTCTCCCTCTGTCACTCTCTTGCTGCGCTGTAATAATAAACACCCCATCCAGCTGGGCTGATATATGACTGGAGTCAGTTTCATCGCCTGTTGCCGTGCGAAGCGGGGAGAAAGCGTGGAGAATATGGGAGGACGAGAGTCCCAGGTGATACATCCTCGATCTGATACTGTTTGACGGGGAAATTTCATCCATGTAAAACCTTTGCATCTTGGAGCGCCAGTAGCTTAGTGGTTAGTTAGAGCGCCCAATGTACCGAGGAAACTGCGCTTAGGGGGGCAGCCGAGGTTCAAATCCAACCTGTGGCAATCCCGCATATCATTCTATAATAATAAAGCCCAAAAATAATGCTTTGAACAAGATAGTTATTACTTCTGCACACCACTTGTTAGCAACAAGTTAAAATTGCTTCTTCACATGCCATTCTTTTTCTCGCTCCTGCTTTTTGATCAACATATTGTTGATCATAAAGAGAGCTAAAACCGTACCATGCAAAATGAAGTTTAATTGATATCTTCTCCATTCATAAAGACATACTGAATCACATTTTTATCATACATGTGTTTCTCACAATTCTTTCCCTGAAAGATGAATCATTTCAGAAGTCAAAGGTTCAGATAAATGAGCTTCTTCCTCTGCAAACATATTTCTCTCAGCAGCTGCAAAGCCTCCAGTCTCCGGCTCTGGTCTAAAAGGTGGTCAGGAAGGGTTCATCCTCCCAGGGCTGCAGAGAAATAGGCCATGACTATTAATCTCCAAGGGAGATGTGTCCTTGTTGGGTTTACACAATCGCTGCTGGTCCAGGTGTGATCCTGTGCACTCTGTCTTTATGGATGTGGGGGAAGGTTGCACAGGTGAAAATATGGACACTCAACTCTGCTGTTAAATGTAGAGCCGGATCTGAAATGTATCAATGTGTCAAATCTGTAAGAGGCAGGTCTCTTTTCCTCTGTTCTTCATAATGTTTAATCTTCCAAAGGCTGTCCTTTCTGACACCAGCTGTTAGTACAAATAAATCCAAAGCTGGTAAACTGCTGTGACTACTTTGGGGTCATTTTTGTCAAATATACATTTTGCACCTGAAATATGAAAATTTTTCAGTGAAATCTGTGAATTAACAAGAAAACAATTTCAAACTAACAGATATTAAGAGAGATGTAACCCTGTTAAAAAAAAAAAAAAGATCACATTGGTTAAGGTTGCCCTTAGTCTGTTCTAAGATTTCCTAAATAACTTTCTTTTCTTTTTTTTTAAAAATATGTTTCCAAAGAAAGTCATGAGAACAAATGGGACACAAGAGCAGAACATGTTCCTCACCCTGAATTTTGGAGCTGATGCTGAACCAATTATAACACTCCTGATGGGCATGTTTTAGATCTACACTGTGTTTGTCTAATTAATTAGCATATAGCCTATGGAAAGCACCAGCGAGCTGTTGTAGTAATTAATTCATGTAGATACACAGCACCCCGAGCCAAGGTTACTGTACATGTGTCTGCTGAGCTACAGTCGATCCCTGCAGAACAGTGTGTTGTTAAGGCAGCGCTGACGAACTGTGACAGCCGCACTGTTCTAGTCCCATTACACTGAATTGTGTCTTGACAAAGCTGGAGCACTTCTTTCTTTTTTCTTTTTTTGTTGCAGCTTGTGGAGTTGACAGCATAATAAGGTCTGCCTGGTAAACAAAGTATATATAAAAAAAGAAAAATCCATCTGGCTGTTTAGACATCAAATTTCTTTCCGGTAATGTGAAAAAATGTTGTGTTTGAGTGTGGCAGCTTTATGGAAAGCTGTTGGCCGTTTTGAAATATATTGCATATTGCTTTGGACAAGGCTAACCACGGGGAGCAAGTGAGCGCGCAGTTGTTGTTGGTGCTCCACACATGCCAACTTGACAAAAGCTGTGCGTATATCTACAGCCGGGCGGGGAGTGTCTTCCTCTGTTCGAACGGCAGGAACAGATCAGTGACAGGCAGCCGAGCCCAGCAGACAGAGGTCAGCGCCTCTGTGAAATCAACTGAGTGGATTGAGGGGTGGGGGCGGGGCGGGGGTGCTGCTGTGGCGTGAGAGATATGCGAGTGTGTGTTTGTGATGTGTCAGAGGAGGAGGGTGTGTTTGTGTTTGGTGGCTGACACAGACAGAAGCTGCTGACGTTTCAGTCAGCTCATTGCTCTGCACGTCCAGACGCCACAATTCAGTGGATGCATCTGACCTTCAGCTACGCCTGTCCCTTATGATAAATTCAGTCAGATCTATAATTATAGTCTTCCCTATCTTTTAACGATATATGCCTTCATGCAGCTCAAATACACAGAGGCCTCCGACTTCTGAAGAGACAGAAGGAATGAGAAATCGAGAAATACACTGCTGTCGATGCCTCTGTTTGTTGTAAAAGGTCACTTGTAATTTTCACTGCCAAATCAGCCTCAACAATTTCTCTGGCAGGATTTTCCAGCATTGCTCCGGTGTGTGTGTGTGTGTGACCTTTTTAGTGGGCAGATGATAACTGTTTCCGCCGAGACAGGAATAGAAAAACAAAATCACCTGTTTAGAGACCAGAAAGGGCGGCATAAGCAGTTTGCACTTTTGGCAAGCAACGCTCCTCTTTGTCGAGAGTAAAGGGACCAAATGAGGCACCAAGGTAGTAGTATACAGGGGAGGAAGAACAGAAGATAGAGAAGAAAAATGACAATGTATTTTGAACTCCGCAGGAAAAACAGTATGTTCAGTCATTTTTCCTGACCTTGGTGTCTGGCAGAGTATGGCTTTTTTTCCCTTTTCTCTCATGTGTGCTGTGGGTTTATCTGGTGTTTAGCCAGGGTAAGAGAGTATCCTAAGGCATCCTGGGAAGACAAGCCAACCCATGGTGGGATGATAATAACCTTTCACCCACATCTTATTGTCCGCCATACTTTGCCAACTGAACTTCAACCAAACTGGGTGCAAAACAACAAAATCATGTCCAAATACCATTTCATTGAGATCATCCCACTAAGCCTCAAACTAGACGAGCAGCGCTCATGAAACAGTGAATTAAATCTCAAAACAGCTCATGTAAATAAGACCACTGAGTGACTGGCCAATACAATTAGCTGTAAGTTTAAATGAACTGCACAACCAGCGCTAAAAATGACAACTTTTGTATCGACAATGCGCAGAATATAAACCAGAATCTATCTCTTGGAAGAAGATTTGCCCAAAGAAAAGCTCGTAGCACAAGGCAAAGTGGAGACAAAATAATGACTGCTGTATGATCTGCTATTTAAAAACTACTGTGGTTTAAAAAGAAAAAAAATTCTCACATTCTCTGCTCAGGGCCGTGTGCTAACCCATTTTCACTGTGCCCATTTATTTCCTCTTTGGAGTAAAAGCACAGTTTTTAGAAATCAGGCCAGGGGAAAGCACCACAGTTAAATGGGTTAAAGATCTGTCTCATGGGTTGTTAAATCTCTTCTTTAACACCAAGACAGTTGAAGGATAAAGGGTGGCAGCGGGAAGCAGAGACCATCCACCCTTGCTGTGAAACATGTTGTTGTGGAATATGTCAGGGGTTTTTGTAATCTCCCTTCATGACAGTTTCCCAGACCGTCCCAGATGGGCGACTTTGACAGCTCTCAGTGGGACGCCAGGGGGGCATCCACAGGAGTTTAGATTGGGTCAGAAGGAGATGGACACACTCCTGAGCTGGGTATAACAGCTTTTTGGGACTATATCATTGTGACTCACACCACATATCTCCACTTTATCACTGTAGTTTTGTATCAGTGCCTTCAGATTGACATTGTTTTGACATTTGAAAACATTTGTTATTTCCCTGTTCTCGAGCTTTAGTTCCAAGAGGGAACCATCACTTCCTGTCTGATATATTTTGAGGGCATTGTTTCTTTTGAAAACACTGCATTGTTCTGACCCTATGTTGACCTTTGACATTGTTTGTGACCTTAGACGGACACCATGGAGGCTCTGGGAGAGGAGATCAGCGGGATGGCACGCTGCCCGTATGACGCCAAGCACGCCAATGTCGCCCTGTTTGCAGGTAAGATGAATCCATTTCTATATGTTGTAACAATATGTTATTATCTGTATCACAAGGCTGTGTTGAATACTCAATTCTGATTGTTGAATTAGTGCATTTAAAGGTCTGCATTTTTTTTTAAAAAGTAGACTGCTGGTACAGTACATGGTTGCAGCTCAGAAAGAATTTAAAATAAACAAATATTGTTGGTTACAAAGGTGAAATTAAGTGAATTGAATTAAAAGAAGCAAACAAACTAACTTCACAGAGCATAAAGTGTGTCCATTAAGACATGCTTTTACATAAAGTATTTAATCATAGTGAAACCATTTCGACATGCGCAGAATTGCCCTGCCAGTTAATCTGCTGGAAATAGCAGAAAAAAAGGATGTTCACTCTGATTGTGTTGTAAACCCTAACACCTCTGTCCCTGCAGGCCTACAGATGTTTCTTCACTGCATGCCCACTTGCTATGCGCCAGAAATGTCATCCCCCTCCTCTCTCGTGTCTCTTACTTTCGATTGTATGTGCTTCATTATGGATGGATGGATTTTGGCTCTGTCCAATTTTTCACAAACTTGTTTACAACTTGGTGTTTGTAGCCATCTGACAATCAAGACGTCCAACAATCCTGAGTTCTTTTAAAGTCCCAAGCAAAAATCTGCCAGATATGGACCAGAATTGCTTTATTCCTTTCATGTTTCCTTTCAGGCCAGCGAAAACAAAGTCGGAAACTAAGCATTATAAAGAGCAGACATGCACAGTAAGAATGGTTTAACAATCCCAGTTAGTGTTTACATTATTATATCCAAATAACGCCACTATTCTTGACTGTAATGTGATCTCTTTCCAAATAGGCTGGGTCGGACCCGTGTCTTTCTGATCAAGGTTTTCTTCTGGTCATTAGTGTCCATGAAAACATAGCATTCGTCTAATAATATGTATGTTATTTTACCATATAGGTAGACAGATTTTAACAGTCTCCATGGTTTACTGTTGAGAATGGAAAATGATAAAGTCATAGTCTAAGGAACTTATTTTTGTAGCATAATAAAACAGAGTCCTCTTTAATCAATACTAACCTTTTCAGGTCAAGAGTTTGTATGAAATCTTGTATTTCTCTCGTAAGCAGCTGCTTGACTGCAAGGTCCATTCAGCCAAAGCAACCTGCTCTCTGTTCATCCTCCCTTACATGTTTTACTGCATTTGTTATTACTGGGATTTTCAAAAGTCTGTCTTTGTGGCTTCACAAGGGAGAAACTCTTCCATTAGTGGAAGATGAAGATGAAGTAAATGTGATATTGCTCCTGCTCATTGGCTGCCATGAGGCAAAAACATTCCCCTTAATTTCCTCCTATCTGCGCTCATTAAACACTGGAACATGTTGGAGCTCGATGGGAAAGTTAAGTCTATTTGAGCGAGGGGATTAGTTGCGGTTGTATTTAATATTGTTCTTAATACCCTGCGGTTTATTGTAATGGCAGTACTTTGACAACATGTCAAGAGAGGGGGCCAATCCATGTTAAATGCACCAGAGCAGAGCAGTGAACTCGAGGCCACAATCGCTCTGTGTAAAGAATTTGTTCCTTTTTAGAGCACATTGGAAATCCATCAAAAGTATTGTGGTTTAAAAAAACCCACAATCCTTTCTGTTGGTCTTTTATTTTACTTTTCTGCCATTCTCTTTGTCTCTCGTTAGCTTTCTATCAAAATGCACAAAAACGAAATAAGTCACAGACTGACGGGACCAGGATGAGTCAGCTTTCTTTTGGCGTGGTGCAACACTTCTGATGCAACCAACCCGCAGGCCGCTGAAGATATTCAGTCCCTGTTCATATTTGCTGTGAAGCGATTTATGGTCGCATTGATGAGCTGTCCCTGCCGAGGAGGAGAGCAAACGCCTAGCTCGACCGGTTAATGTGTAGCAGAGCTGGAGCTGGAAGCACTGAGTAATCAAGAGGGCTCCTCTGACTGCTATCCTTTCAATTATGTAGTTTGAGTTTCCACTGTGGTTAAAGCCGAGGCAGGCTGAGGTCATGCTAGTGGTGGCGTGTGTGCGTACTTGTGCGACTGTGGGTTTCTGTGCAGCTCTTTGAGAACTGTACGCAGGGCCTTCAGGGTTTGAAGTGTGTTTGAGAGAGCGAGCAATTACAAATGTGCAACATCTTTAAGTGTGTGCACAGCCTGTTTGTTGTCCATCAGAGCCTCTCTTTGGTTTGTGTGATTCATTCATTTTCCAGCTCCGAGCCATCTGTAACATCTTTGTGTATCCGGCCACAGAGAGCAGGAACATCGGAGTGGCTTTATGTGTTTTTGTTTTGACTCAACTCTACTCTCTTTACCTTTTTCTCTTCCTTTATGACTCTCTCTGTCTCTCTACCCCCTTCGTCTCAATCTTTCCCTCTCTTATTGCTCTTTCCGTCCCTGTGTTCCCTCTCCAGATGGCAAGCTGTACTCGGCCACCGTAACAGACTTTCTAGCGATCGATGCGGTCATCTATCGTAGCCTTGGAGACAGCCCGACTCTGCGCACTGTCAAACACGACTCCAAATGGCTTAAAGGTGAGTGTGTGTGCATTTGAGTTTCTGTGTGTGTTTGCAAAAGGAGGGGGTGAGCAAACACATTCTCTGAGGTTGAAAAGCACCAAACTGAGTGACAAGCGAGAAAACAAACCCTGCCTTCGACATGCATGCTTGACCATGTGTTTGTCTTTGTGTGATTTATGATTTCTGTTGCCTTTGTGTGTGTATATGTACGTAGGTATGAAGAGCAGGAGCACTTATGCTAATACTACATGCTCTGTTTGACGCAGTCATTTTGCCAACCTGCGCCGGCAGAGTTGAAATTTCTCTCCCCCCGGGGAGAAACAAGCACAAGTCCAGCCTGTCAAAACTCAATAGAGAGATTCCCTCTTTCCATGCATGCAAATTGGTTCGCTGATATGATGGATGATAGATTGAGGCACTCAAGCCTCACAGTCGTTGCTCTTCTGCATAATATGACAGATATCCGGGCTGTTTACTGTGAAATATGGTGTCAGAGCTGTTTTATCAATGCAAAACGTCACTTTGACTCATATTTTATTTTTTTTCTTCTTCTCCTGCAGAGCCATACTTTGTGCAGGCGGTCAATTATGGCGACTTCATCTACTTCTTCTTTCGAGAAATTGCGATGGAGTACAACACAATGGGGAAGGTAAGCACAGGCCCAATTGTTCTGCTGCTGTTTGAAGTCTAATCAGAGGTGACTTCCTATTTACAGGGAGAATTGGGAAGTGCCTAAGGAAACTAACAGGATATGGGTGTATCACATAACTAGAAGGAGGCTTTCAGGAGCTGTAAAGTAGCCAAGCATTTTTCGGTAGCAGATAAATACTGGGCAGGATGCAAGATCCTAAAATAGACCCTGAAAAGAAAAATGTGTGGATGTTTGGAGATCCCATTTTAAGGTCTAAATATACCGCTTGAATTGTACGTCCACATCCGTCCTGTTACGCACCCATTTGACCCACTGTCTATGTTTCCCAAAGAGGAATTCATCCCAAGTGTCTCTGAGAAAAAGAAAAAAATACTTTCCTCAGGTTGAAGACATTTTACTATTAATCTTCAGAATTTACTTTTGGACCATACACCAATAAAATATAATTGGATACCAGGTAGAACAAAAGCACCTGATGGAACGTTTTTCTGATGAAACACAAGATATAACATGAGAGGGTGAGAAAGAGAAAGGACAAGAGGGGGAAATGATAAACACAGACACAGACATATTTTCGCTGCCAGAAGTGACAGGCACATGTTATCCTGAGTCTGAATACAGATCAAGCCTCTCAATCTATGGGCTGCTTTGAAAACAATGTCAGTCTAATTATGCATGTTGTATTAGAACTGATGGTGCAGAGACATTTAACATTTACTGAATGGTATCTCTTCATTATTATGAATCAGATTGGCCTTGCCTGACAGTGTAACCTGCTATTTATGTTTTATGGCAAACCAAATAATTGACTTTGTCGGGACTATGTTTGCAAAAGTTTTAATGCTAGATTGTTGCGCTGTTGTCTGGAACAAACAAAAGGATGAATATTTTACGACACAAGAGAGTTAACCAGCCTTGAGTGAGGTATTTGTTGTGTGAGGGATCTGTGTATTTGCACTTACAAAGGCCAGTGTTCAGTCATCTTAAGTGAGCAAAAAATGTGAGAAAATATTTTATGCAAAGCTGACATAATCCCACACTTACCTTGACAGTCTCACCTGTTGTGTGTAATACATCTTCTATAATCTTACTGCTCTATAATCTGACTGTAAATGGAACGATGTTGGGGTGTGTGTGTGTGTGTGTGTGTGTGTGTGTGTGTGTGTGATTTATTGTTTGGGTTTGTGTCTTTCTGTGCATGCATGGAGAGATGAGGGTGTGTTTATGTGTGGTTGTCTGTGGCTGTGTGTTTGTGTGTGCATGTAGATCTGGTGTAAATGCATGTTCGCTCCTATTCACACTGTTTACTCTGGGCTACAATTTCAGGTCAGCGTTAGATTTATTGCTGGTAAGTATAGTGTGACACAACTAATTACAATTCTAACTGAGTGATCTTGCAGCAGAGTTGTAATTACAGCGCCGGCGCCTATTTGAATCTGTATACTTTAGATTTTGGGTTGCCAGGTGCTGACTCCTCAACAGCATATCAAACACTTCAATTTACTCCTCTGTGTCTTTAATTTGCTATAAAGTGGTGAAATGTTGGATTAAGACATTGTTCTGTGCCTCAGAGATGTTTATCATTCAAACAGCCAAACAGAGTCTATAATGGGTTCTGCAGGAAATCAGACTCAAGGTTTCCAATCCCTTAATGATAAGAGTTTACTTTTGAGACATCAATTACATCACTAGGTTGATTCTAGGTTGAAGCTAGAACCAAGTGAGAACAGGTATATATATATATATATATATATATATATATATATATATATATATATATATATATATATATATATATATATATATATATATATATATATAATATATATATATACCGTAAATTCCGGACTATTGAGCGCACCTGGATATAAGCCGCACCGGCTAAAAATAAGTAAATAAATGTATTTGTACATATATAAGCCGCACTTGATTATAAGCCGCAGGTGTTCACGTTATAACAAGAGGTATTTACACGGAAAGACGTGACACAAAAACATTGTTTTAACTTTTAATTAAATACGTAGGCTACCGGTAACATCCGCAAATACAAAGCCTTTATCAAACAGTGTCTGTAACACGGCTGATGAAAAAGATTACCGTAATACAGTAATACATTTCACAAGAAAAAGTCCATCCATTCAGTGACAAAGAATGACTTCATCACTCACTTCCTCAGTCTCTGTTGTCGCTGTAAGTGTTAACTCTACGTGCAGCAGCTCTATGAGCGTCTTTGACAGCCAGGTCGATCGCCTTTAACGTGAAAGCTGCATCATATGTATTTCTCCGTGTGTTTTCCATGATGAGGGTGCGTGCATGAAGCGCAAAATGACTGATATTAAGATCCGATGTGACGAGGTCAAATGTTTTTGCGGCAGGAGCTCATTGTCCCGCAAGAAAAATCCATAAATAAGCCGCATCGTTGTAAAAGCCGCAGTGTTCAAAACGTGACAAAAAAGTAGCGGCTTATAGTCCGGAATTTACGGTATATATATATATATATATATATATATATATAAAGAGGGGTACGTTTGAACCCCTGGCTTCACAGGGGAACTCCACTTGAAGTCTTTTTTTACAGGTCTTGGCAAGTAGGCTACGAATTAGTGCCTAAAAGAAGTTATACCAAGCTCAAGATTTAACATCCAGCAAACATGATGGATAACTGAAATTGATATGGGATTGAAAGAAAGAAGTGCTTTTCATACTTGTGTATCCTGCTTCTCTTCTCTGCAAGAGGCTACATTAGCTGCTCCAAGCAAACTACATTGAAATCTCTGATCAAACTGCATGCAGTTGCAATGCATCATGAGTTATGAAGGCAGCCCGTATAAATAGAAAGAACTGATAGAGAATAATAAACAAACTTATATTACTTTTTTATTTCACCATGTCTCACAGCATTTAAGAGTAAAATGCTGGATTGCTGGAGTTTTCTTTTTGTGGACAGATGAACAGTTCATTGCAAGCCAGTTAGACTACTGATATAAGATACAAGACAAGAGATATAACATAGGAGACTGCTGATATCAAATCCTCAACTTGCAAATAATGACATTTTTCGACTGTGTGTCTCTGTTCAGGTTGTGTTTCCTCGGGTGGCTCGGGTTTGTAAGAACGACCGTGGCGGCTCCCCTCGTGTTCTGGAGAAACAGTGGACTTCATTCCTGAAGTCCCGCCTCAACTGCTCCATCCCTGGTGACTCCCACTTCTACTTCAACATCCTGCAGGCTGTGACGGATGTCATCCACATCAATGGAAGGGACGTTGTGATGGCAACATTCTCCACACCGTACAACAGGTACCTTAGAGAACACCAAAATGAAATGAGCCATTTTATTCTTATTTCCCCTGGACTCACTTGAGGTCAGGTGTGTCAACATCTGTTTGCACCTTTCATTTATAATCACAATCCTCTTACTTAGGTTAAAAAAATCCTTATAAATGCCCCCAATTTATCAGATGTTGACAGTCTGACCTTTGCTAATGTTAGCAGCGCGTGCCCTGCTGGGACTCACTGCCACATGTAATTCCTGCGACTTCTGGGTCAACATTTACATCTCCTGTCAAAACATTTGTGTTGCCCTTTTGACATAAAAGCGTTTAATCTTATTTTCCCTTGTTATAAATTCATATTCAGGACTGCTTTCATATTCATAGGCACTTGTTATCTAAATTGAAAATTACCACAAAGCCATAGAGCTGGGCTGATAGCTCGCACATATTGTAATTTTCCATTTTATGGCTGCTTTTTAGCAGATAAGACAATTGCTTGTGACAATGCAATTGAGCGTGGTTAATGGACATTAAAACCCAATGAAGCAGTGCCTCTGAAAATTTCTATAAGCGCTGGTTTTGATCCTGGCATTAATTTTCCATTTCATAGTCAGGGGGTGAAATTAGATGGAGCACATTCAGAGAGTAGGCAGCTCTTAGAGTTTGTGTCATTTAATTGTCCCGCTGGAAGTCCTGCTGGCCCGCTCACTTTCTAACTGGCTCTCTCTTCATCACTCTGCCTTGTTAGCAGCCTGCTATAAACAGATGTATGACTGTCTGACTTTCAGTACATATCCAAAACAGAGGGTAATTACTGTGATTTAGTAGCTTCACCACGAATCAACAGCTATCTGACCTCGCTCACTATAATACCGCCCTTGTGTACGCCGTCTCCCCAATGTCTGCATGAGTTTAACCCATGATGCAACTGCAAGAGTATCCAACCAGCTGAGACTCTTCGTAAAAGAAAGCCTGATAAAGAAAATAATTCCTGCTGCTAATTTTTAATTTATGAGCGAAGATGTATGAAAATTAGACGTGACTCAGCAATCTGCTATGCATCGATTGCACACAGCAGGAAGAATCTGCTGCTATCACAAGACAAGTGTTTCTCCCTTCAATAATAAGATAATCTGTTGTGTGTGGTTGCCCTACAGTGGACTTGTGGTGAACTTTGATGCCTTAAGGCTTCTGGGGAAACCCAGTCTTGGAGGGAATGTGTGTCCTCATGAGTCTCAGCAGGCCCAGAAAGACAAAACGACTACTATGTTCAATAACACTGCAGTATACTGGTACAGTAAATAAAAATGAATTGTAGTAAATGTCACTGGAATAAGAACCATTTTTTAACTTTAAATTGAGAAATCCAGGACATTTTATAAAAAAAATTATTTCACTTTCAAAACATAGCGTGAGAAGTGAAGACAAAAATCATGACACCTCTTCCTTTTCCAAAGTAAAAACATCAACAACATGACAAACTTTACTGTAACATCCAGTGTGAACATGCAATAGCTAAATTGAGTCATCCTTGAGGGATTTATGCAACCCCATATGAAAGTGGAGGGTCAATCCATTCTACTTTACCTGGAGATATTCCAGACATGGCCAGGTGTCCTTTGATATGTTCAGATGAAAAGAATGTTTATGTTTTTTTCTGTGTTTGTGCTTGTGTGTGTGTGTGTGTGTGTGTGTGTGTGCCTGTGCGTGTGTCATGGCAGTATTCCAGGCTCAGCAGTGTGCGCCTATGACATGGCGGAGGTAGCCAACACGTTCACAGGACGTTTCAAAGAACAGAAATCCCCTGACTCAACCTGGACGCCTTTTCCTGAAGAGAGGGTTCCCAAGCCAAGGTACATCAAATGCACACACACACACACACACACACACACACACACACACACACACACACACACACACACACACACACACACACACACACACACACACACACACTGACACATCAATGCTCACATGTGATTTAAACTGAAACAAAGGCAAACCTGTTAACCAGGGTTAATCACACAATCCCTTTTTCTGACACATATACTGTTAGCTGTACGGCCCCCAAATCAGTGTTAGTACAAAACGCTAATATCACCACATTTTTTACTCCTGTTGCATCATTTTTTGCATACATCCCTGCTGTTTCCTTCTAAAGAGGGTGATAACACACCCTGTCTCCCATTGCGTCACGCCCACACACTTTAGGCACATACACATCCACACACATCCCACCTCATCTCACTGTTGCACCCCCAACACATTACCTCACCTCTCCCCCCCCACACGCAGCTGCATCAAAGGAGCGCTCACTATCGACAAATGAAGCATGAGATCATTTTACAGATGGCTGCCTAATTCCACAAATGCGCCAGCCTGATCAATCTACCATCTTTGGCTTTGCTAATTAACGTGCCAAGAGCTGTTCTCCTCTCCAGCAGAAAAAGGATTTACTACAAAGATCTGGGTTGCGATAATTGTTGGTACCCCAGCATATGTGTGTAAGTTACCATATGGTTTTGGGCGCAGGCCCCTTAGTTCAACATAGAGCCTGTTCGGTACTTTCTTTGCCTCCATCGCCATACATGGTGTGAGTGGGTGTATATTTGCAACCTCCTTACTGTAATTAGCATCTAATTACTTGTTGATGTTCAACAAGGTCAGACGTGAAAACAACAAGATATTCCCGATGTTTTTTTCTACTCTGATTGATGTGATTGATTTTATTCCCATCCACTGGTGCGTTTAGAGCGTTTATCTGGAGGCAAACAGACGGAGGGTGGTAACAAAGGCACTTGGGTCTGGCCCTGCAGCAGACTGTTCTTCCATGTGTTAGACACCTACTGAATCATTTACAGGTTCTCATATTAAGAGATGTCTGTTTCTGTGCTGTCCTCCATATGCTCACTGCCAGAAAAGTATAGATACGTTTAAAAGCTCATCGTTTCTTTTCTCTTTTTTTTTTACAGTTGCAAAATGTTCTGCAGAGGCTGATGCTTTATTTTACAGTTTCAATTTGGACATAAAATCCAACATCATAGCAGCAGATTCAAACCTGTCTGTGAAGTGGACTTTTTCTGTTTCGTTTTTGAAATGCTGCTTTAAGGGATGAAAAAGCAGTTTCACTTCATACAGTAGAACTCCATTTGCCCAGGCAGCATCTGATGTTTTTATAGAAACTTAATCAAACCACTTTTTTGTGAAACTTTTATCCTTGCACAAAAGGTAGAGGTTAATGCAGGAATTTGCAGAAAAACTGAGAGACGTTTGGATTCCCTTTGCTCTTCTTAAAAACATATATAAAGGAAAGTCATTTTATAGGAAGATGAATAGAGATGTCACTTGAGAACCTAGGTGTATATATATTTTAGGGGGTTTGATCCTGACATGTTGACAGTTTCAGACATTCGAGGGCCAGCTGGCTAATATTTCTAGTACCTGGTGTGGATTATGTGGTGTGGCAGGGAATCAAAGATCACGCAGTAAAGGGGTTTTACAAGCTCTCAGAGGTGAGATGCCTGCAAAGGGGATATGCTATCAAAAGCAGCTTCTCTTTTACAAGCAGCTCACCACCTCCCTGTAAAAGGATCAGATAGATAGGATGTCTCGCTACTTTAGCCTCAGTCCTGCAAAAACGAAGACATCTCGTGTCCTCTGCTCTGACCCAAAACCTCCTGAGGTGAGAGTTTAGCAATTTACAGCTGCACTCTCATTGATTTTTGGAAAGTAAAACTGTTTTCCAGTGGAGCTCTGGCCTGAAAGTGTGCTCATTCCCCCTAGATTCAATGTGAAGGTTTTCTTTCGTGCTTTTTACTCCCTCCACTCACTGTTCTTTCACTGCCATCATCGCCTTTCCTCTTCCTCCTCTCTGTATGCAGGCCTGGCAGCTGTGCTGGCACCCCGTCTATGGAGAGGTACAAGGTATCCAATGAGTTCCCCGATGACACCCTCAACTTCATCAAGATGCATCCTCTTATGGATGAGGCCGTACCCTCCATCGCTAACAGGCCCTGGTTCCTCAAGACCATGGTGCGGTAAGTATTCGACACACTCCAAAGGCCATTTTCATCACAGGTCTATGATCCTCTTCAGGCCTGGACAATAATTACATGAAGTGCTGCTCTGAGAGTCTTGCTCATTAAAACTCTGAAGTACTCCTGCATAAACCAGACGCTGACCTATTTTCATGTTAGTGGAGGAAACCCTGATCTACACCATAGTATCATTCTCCTGGAGTAACAACGCAGAGATGTTATAGATTTGATTCTCAGAGTGGGTTCTCTTTTTGCTAAAACATCTTGGTTTTACGAGAAATCTTAATGCAAACACAAGTTTCTTTTTGGAAACCTTATTAAGAAGATGATACCAGCTATGTTAACTCTGGTGGAAATTGCGTATTTAAATCCTCTGTGGATATATTTCAAAGAGAAAATCTACTTCTAGTTCTTCTGTGGTTGGCTTTTCCTCCTAACTTTCTGGAGTTGAGCCCATTTCCCAAAAGCCACTGCACTGTGGATGATGCTGTTTGATCATAAAGGTCTGTCTGGCTATAAGCTACACTCGGCACAGACGTTTCAGTCAGCCTCTTGGGGAGTACGACAGCAAACCGCCATCCTATCGTGGAAGGGAAAGTAGCTAACAAGGCATTTGGTAAAAAAAAAAAGACAAATCTATGTGGACTTGGTTCTGATTGCAGCTTCTAAAGATTTAAGGTGGTAGGGGTGCTTGACAAGTCCCAGTGGTGGTAACATCACTTTAAAGAAGAGCTACTTAAAGAATTCTTCATATGTTTAACACGTTATTTGCATCGGATCACATCTTACCGCCTCTTTCGCTGAAGTCTGACCTAAATGCAGTGCTGGCTTAGTCAGAAAATGAACCGTATTCATCGAGGTTATTCCCTGCAACTCTCTCTATTCATTAGTGCAACTGTAACATAACACTATATAATGAATAACACGTTTTTTCTGCTTCTGTCTTTACATAATCAACCATCAGAACATTTTATTTGATTTGAAACGACACCACATTGAGCAGAGTGGTGCATGCAAGTCCGTGGAAGGAGTTAAAAGCATTATGTAAGCTAAAAAAAGCATCATGACAGCATGTAGAGTGGAAGAAGAGCGAGGCCTTTTTATGATACAGTATGTGTCACCATGTTGAATTCTTTTATTGAGCTGAAGTCAACTGGAAAGAAAATCAGTAATTACATTTGATCCTTGTTACACCCCTGGAGAGGACCTCCTGATATAAAGCGAGGAGATTTTGCTGCATATCTCAAAAAAGAGCTTTCCTGTCCTGAGAGTGTCTGTGTGTGCTGAGAAGGACCTCGGCTGGCCGGGCACAATGAATCAAATGCAAGAGGGGAGGCATTCTAAAGAATCCCCCTCTTGAGATTTTTATTATCCTGAAATGAAAAGACAGTGACTGTCTCCGGTCCTTGAGATTGTATTATTTTGCTGCGATTAAATCCCATTGACACAGACCTTGGAGCTGCTGTTGTGTTTGAATAGATCAAAACCACATTAGACCTTCAGATTGTTGTTATAGTGGATTGGATGGAGCCACTGAGGTATTTAAAGAAAGCGGGAGGTGAGATGGGATTACGTGATGTGGCCTCATTATTTTATCAGGCTCATGGTTTGAACTGCTCTCTCTAGTAACATTAAATTTTACATTCTTAACATCCAAAGTAAATTCTGAATCTTTTCTACTATATTCATACACACTCACACAAGAAAACACCCAGTTAAGAGGGTAAATGTCTGCTTCCTAGATATCAGGATAAGCTCCTATCTTTAATCTCTAAATCCTATCTCCTTCAATTAAAAAAATCATTAAAACAAGCATTTGCATAATTCACTCTGATGTTCAGATATGCACCTTTTAAAAAAAAAAAGAAAAAAAAAAGTTTTTGGCCCTGGAATTAATTTCAAAGTAGACAACAACATCTGCGATGCAATAAATCAGAAGCTGAAAGTAATGAAGGTATTTTTTAAAACCTGTTCTTGTTATTTGATCTGTCTGAATGTTTTCTTCCAACTCTCACAACCAAAACAAGGCTGTGATTCAAGACACACTGACTGGCAGGTGTCTAATCCGTTACACTTGAATCTGTTTGGTGTTTTTTGACAAATAATTAAATGAAAATTGATTTTTTTTAAATGATGCATATCTACCTTCTGCTGTGCCAACCTGTGTGATCAGCAGCTGTCATTTAGAAGAGGAAGTATTGCTGCAACTATTGAGCAACTTTCTCTGAAATGTTTCTTTCTTTGGCACCACCTGACATGCCCTATGGCAATCTTATTGAGTTACTAATCAAATAACAATCAACTAAAGAGATTACTAAGACTCTTTAATCTTCCCTGCTGTTCATTATTCTCTTTTAGACATCTGACGTACATGATAGAAAGCAAATCAACTGATTAATTGATTTGATTATACTGTATAATTATTATAAGGGTTATCACCAGAGGTGGCTATCGTAAACTCATTCTGTACTTGAGTAGAAGGCTCTGATAAAACAAGGAGTGCTTAAGAGGAGTACAAGTAAAAGTAGAAGACGGGTTCTGAAAGCACTGACTAACCCTCGGAGGAATGTTTGATTATGTTGGACCATGAATGTCTTGCTGCCCTGAGTCGTTTCTAATGTTTTTGAAAATGCTCCCTAGCTCACGTCTTTCCATGTTTCATAGTCATTAAAATCACACACCCGAGACATTTCGTTTCCATGGTTGAGTTTCCCTCTCTGGTCTGTTTAGTGTTGTCATTTCTTTGTTGTTTAAACATTCAATTTTTGTATCGGACGATAAGCATTGATAAATATTCCAAGGAATCTTCTTTTCTCATGTCATGTCCCTAGGTCCTTTGACTACAGTCCAAAGACATGCTCTATAGGTTAAATGGCAACTCTGAATTGCCCGTAGGTGTGAATGTGAGAGTTGTCTGTCTCTCCCTGTGAATGACTGGCAACCAGTCCAGGGTATACCCCGCCTCTCGCCCAATGACAGCTGGGATCGGCTCCAGTCCGCTGCGACTACGGTCGATGAGGCATGGATGATATGAATTTATTTCATTATCTTGTTGCTAATAGCTTTCTTTGGATGGAACTTAAAGGTTTTAAAATATTGACCAGTAGAGCACTGCCAAGAGAAAGAACTGAAACTGGTGCGATGAATCCACATAGAAGGTCTTAAGTTGCTCTTCAGAAGCAAACTCAGCCAGACTAACTACTCTTTTTCCATGCCAACTGATGGACAGAGCGTTTGACTTATTTTGCTCTCTGATCCTCATTCCAGGTATCGTCTGACGCGCATCGTGGTGGACAACGAGGCAGGTCCCTATAAAAACCAAACAGTGGTCTTTCTTGGGTCTGAGAAAGGCATCATCCTCAAGTTTCTGGCCAAGATGAACAACGGCTTCCTCAATGACAGCCTTTTTCTGGAGGAGCTCAACGTCTACAACCCTGACAAGTATGTGTCACTGAGTCCGCATATGTATGTAAGAGAGGGGTGGATAAGAAACACATGGATACAGTTGCTAGAAACAAAGCTGGGTCAGTTATTACATGTGTGCCTTATAGCGTAAGTGTGTGTGATTTAACATATTTCCAACCATCTCCAGACTAAGCCAACCCACCACCTCCATCAGTACCAGCCAGTTCCCCCTCACCCAGGCTATATAGTGAAGCCAGCCAACCAGATGGATACTCTATCATTTAAAAGGGTTTTATCAGGTTACGCTCTGCCCAACCACACTACTAAATTAAAGACACAGACCCTGAGGCTCTGGATAGCGTACTGCTGTGGTTCTCACCCACAACGAAGCCCAGCTCCTCCAAATCCAAAATGATGGCTGATTAAAGGAAACACACACACACACTGACACACTCTGTGGTCTGTGTTTGTCTTCAGAGCCAACTTGGGATCTCAGGCTAATACATTACACGGCTGTTGGTGCATGTATAGAAGTGAGCGTGTGTGTGTGTGTTAGCTGGGAATGGCAGGGTGAGTGAACTGAGCTTTAATATGTATTTGGATTAGAAGTGAATAAGGAAAAATCAGTCACAGGATGACCCCTGCCAAAGCAAACATTTATACAAGGGGTAATGGATAAAGGGGAACGAATAAAGTACAGAGAAGGAGAAAGACACAAGGGAAAGGGATGGAGAGAAACACAGTGAAGAATATGTTTGACAGCAGAGATGAAGAAGGGAAAAACAGTGAGAACTTGCAGGAGGCCCTTCAAGGTTACCACTGTTTGTTATCCAACATGCTGCGGCCATGTGACGAGCCTTATGGAGGGGATGAAGGGCAGGCCTCTCCTCTCCCTCTATCTCTTGTATCTCGCATCCTTCCTCTCTGCTTCTCCGTCTCCCTGGCTGTGGCCGAGCATTTGTCGGCTGCCCGCCATCTGGCTCTGGTCGCGTACAGTAAGTGACTTTGCCCGCCTGCTTCACTGCCCGGCTGGCAGGATAAGCGCGGGCCCTGATTGGCGTGCATTACCCAGTGTAGATGGACTCTAAGCTCTAATTGAGAGCGTTAATGCGGGGCCAGTGCACTGCGAAGGGGGGAGATTAAATCCCAGGAGCTGGATGGCGGGATGAAGGGAGGAAAGGATGTAGAGGAGGGATAGAAAGCTCGACCCGCCCACAGGGATTAGAGTGTGCTGCTATGGGCCGAGCAAACAAAGAAGACTAGCAGAGATGGAAGAATAGTGGAGTGGAGTGGGAGGAGGGTGGAGGTTAATGTTAGTGGGTTTAACAGTTAAGTGCGGTGTTACTGCAGACTGCTCACAGTGCCCATCTGTCTGTTTATCTCTTGTATCTGTATCACCGCTTTCTTTATCTCTCTTTATCTCCTACTCAGTTCCTGACCCTGAGTTCTCGAGTCCAGCATTATCTCTGTTCTCCCTGACCTCACAGTTTGTCTCAGTGCCACATCTTAATCTTTCTGTTTTTTATCTCTTTAAATGAACTCGTACATCTCATTTAACATATCCCTTTCCTTACTCACTTTTTTTTGTCCCTGTTTTAGCCTAATCTCTGTCTTCTTCTCTTTCCTTTAGGTGCAGTATAGATGGCGTGGAAGACAAGCGCATCGTCGGCATGCAGATAGACAGCAAGAGTCACGCTTTGTGGGTCGCTTTCACCTCCTGTGTGGTTCAAGTGCCGCTGTCTCGCTGTGAGAGGCACGGAAGATGCAAGAAGTAAGTTTGAAGCCTGCACATAAAATCATCCATGTACAAACAACCAAATGGTTCTGACTCTCTCTGCTCGGGAAAAAAAAAACAATGATCCAGTGTACAATGTGATGAGGAGCTGATGGTGCGTGTATGTGTGTGTCACATTCAGGTCTTGTATAGCCTCCAGAGACCCGTACTGTGGCTGGGTGTCAGAAGGGGCCTGCAGACAGGTGGCCCCCAACACTAAGTAAGTAACATGTTCAGTGAATGCAGTTCAAAACAGCAAAGAGAAAATGACAGATCAAGCCCATTCTCAGTCCCAAGTTAGCATATACTCTGGAAGCTTGGCCAGTTTCCCAATGCAGTAAAATATAAGTTTTTTTCTTCATTTTCAGCACTAAACTTGCAGTATAATTTGATCATTGAGGGGTCTTTGGTGCTTGTAAGGTCTAGGGACACATGGATCTTTACAAGTGAAAAGTTTGACATGTAGGGAAAGCAGATGATTTTAAAAGGCTGAGACACATTTGTTTTTCAAGCAATTTTATAAAACAGTATGCCACCGTCTTTGTCATACCTAATGGCAATCCTTTCTCCCTCTGTCATGTCTACAATCTTTCTAATTTTATGGTTTTTAAGTGTAATTTCCCCAGGCTGAAAAGTCTGTTGGACGAATGAATGGAAGGAACGTGTTGTTCACCCCAGGCTCTAGGTTGGGTACGCAGGACTTGATGGTCACAGTGACTATAATTTGTGGCTTTAGTTATAACACAGGAGCAAATTGTGCTTTCTGAACAAACAGCATATGGAGTTCTGTGGTGGGAAAAAAACATTTCATGGATGAAGTCATAACAAAAGGACCAGTGCGCCATGTGGCTATTTGACGTTGAGTGAATTTGATCCCCCTGCTGCAAAATGATTGGTCTGGCATGCCAATATACCAAATGCACACGTACCCACATGTGTTCACAAAGCTTTTCCACCAACACACACACACACACACACACACATACACACACACACCCACACACCCACACACCCACACACACACAACACCATCCCATTATTATTCTGTAAAGCTGCACAGGGCTGTTCTGACTGAGTTTCCACTTTGTAGCAGGAGCCAACACAGAGGCATTAGGAGGGCAGATGACCTTGCTCCTTCACTGTTCAATGTTTCTATAACTGAAAAAGGGGGGCATAAGAGCCAGTAGGGTCTGCTGCTCCTTAGTCAGACCTCTTCAAAGCCTTTTCCAGGCTGGACAAAAAGAGAGAGGCCTTTTGGTTTTATGTACATACATCTCCTCCTTCGCTAAGAAAGCCCCATTTCATTACCAACTATTCTTTTTCTGTTCGCACAAGTTGGCAATCTATCCTTCTACCTGCATATATTCTTTCCCGTCCTTGTCTGTGTTTCTATTTTTATTCATCCTTCTTTTTCTATCTTCCCTGTGACATATTCTTCCCCTCTTGCATGCCCTCCCCTCCTTTCTTCTTCCATCTGGCCTCAGCCTTAGCGTGCCAGCTTTCCTGTGTGGAGTTATTCCTCTCATACCTACTGAACCCTATGTACAGCTTGCACTCTGGTCTCTGCAATATGGTCCTTAGTCACCCCCTGTTAATGCATAATGTATTTGCATATGATTCTATATCGTTGTTATGTAAACTAGCTCTATAACAGTGTTTTACTGACATATGATGATCATTATTTGTTAATTACTTTTGGATCAGCAGCCAGTTCTGATTCTTCTCTGAATTTAAGGTTTGGTTTTAGACAAATTAAATAAGCACATGTATAGAGATTTATTACCTGGTAAAATCTTGATTATTACGTCATAGCCTAGCATTGTTTTTTTCTTTAAAAATCAAAGCCATGAATCATAACAAAAGGGTATCTTTGAGGACCACTGTATGTACAGTATATGACGTCCCTGGTCACCCATTCACTTCTGTTATGAATAATTAATGCCATTAAGCCTGACCTGCATTTCAGCAGCCAAGTCCCTTCAGTGCAGCCACACATCTCTCATAATAATCACATCTGATCCAAGATAATGTAACTTGTGGCCCTCTGCAGCCTCCAGTTATGTACAGTGCAGCATGAATCTGATTTAAATATGCATGATGCAGTTGCAGAGGGATCTTAACAGTCAGTAGTAAGTGTCATAATGGAATCCACTGCACTTTCATTGCTATAATGCAGCCGCTTTGGGACATGGGACCTGAACTGAACATTCACACTTTGGTTCATTCACGTTCACTTGTGCCAAGTAAAGGCCAGACGCTGCATCTGTAGTGTGACGACTCATTGTTAATTCATCTTGAGACTTACAAGATTTAAACCTCATAATCTTCCCCTCAACACCACAGTTACAGTATGTAACCTTATTATCAACCATGGAAACCAGGACCACAAGGTTGCCAGTGTTTTGGACAAGCTTTCATGGCAGGAAGGAAAGAGGTGATGAGGTCTGGGAAGAAAATTCATGATTGGACAGCATTTGTGCTAGGACAGGTTTAATTGTGCAACTCTGCGTCTGATTTGTGATTATGACTGATAAGCAAATCAGATAAGCAGATTAAATGGACCCCCTGATATGGAAAGAACTTGTCGCTGTTGTTGCTTTTGTGCCTGTAATTGCGGCTGCTTTTGAAGGGAAAAGGTTGTCAGCAGGGTAAAATGTACCATCTCCGGCCTAATGAGAAAAGAGGATGAATATTAAATTTAGGCATGATGTTTTGAATCATTTGGAACATATAACTGAACAGAAATGGGAAGAAATTACTTTGACTTTAAAATTTCAACCACCTCCCCCCCAAAAAAATCTCTTGTACGTGTTCCTTTTTTCCAGGTTCACGCTTTTGACTCTGATCAGGGGATAAGGGGGTGGGTGATGCTGTTTTGGAAAATCATTCCTCTTCATGCTATAATTGTGAGCAGTGGAGGGTGAGGAAGATGAGAGGCTGGTGGACAGGAGAGAGGAGGAGGAGGTGGAGCAGGGGGCTTGGGGGGAGCTGAGGAGGACTGTGAAAAGCTGTCATGCGTGACTGTGATCCTGGTTGACAGTTGGTCCGCTCTGTTTCACAGATCCCCTTACTGCCTGCTTGGTGGTCTTTCAGGAAGAAAACAGGTCTCGGTGCAGATTGCATCAGAAAATAACATCTCCTAAACTCTCTGCCCCCTTTTTCTCCCTATCTCCCTCTGTGTCATATGATGGCCCTCAAGCACAGTTACCCCTCACTGGCCTGGTGTTGGTCCATGTGATTGGGACTACAGCCCCATATCTCAACTCAAACTATGATGTCAGGCAGAGTAACAGAAGAGAGCATTAAACAAAGAATTAAAAAAAAAAAAAAGATCTGTTATGCTTTCTTCCCTACATTAGATGTGAGGTTGACACTTTTGAATCTGGGGTTCAAAAAAGATTAACTTGGCTTTGCAAAAAAATGTAGAAACACCTGCTTTTTTATATTCTCACAAATGTCCCAGCTAGAAACACTAAAGCCAGCGAACATAAGATAAAAATATCTAATATAAATTCTTTAACTGACTGTATTTTTTTAGGGACAGATCACTGTGGGTCATGGTGGTTAAATGTTATCTGCCTTTGGAAAGAACAAGGCTAGCTGTTATCCCCTTTTTCTTTATGCTGGGCTCATCTCTACTATATGTTGTTTAAAGCTAAACAAACACAATATAAGGTGGTCTTATATTTAAGCATTGTAAGTCGGACAAGTTTGCTGCGGTTGGACAGAACCGGGCTATTCTTTAACTCCCCATTTCTCATCTTTATGCTACTTAGCTAAGCTAAGACAACTGGCTACTGTTGATACTGTACTTTTGTAGCTTCATAGTCACCACAAGTTAGGAAAGAACAAATGAGGGTTTTTTTTATTTAAGTGTCACACATTCCTTTACAGCTACACAACATGAGATAACAGTTTTATACTACAATCAAATAAAACATGAATCTATTTGAAGCAAAACTACTGGCACTGAGCCGATATGGATTTACTAGCCTGCCAGCATTCTTCATAACCACTGATTTTAGGCCTCCAGGGCACCTGCTAGGTGTTCTTTGATTCTGTTCCAGTATAGATGCTTTCTGCAGCCTACACTGTTTGCAATCATAAACTCTGCTGTGTTTGTGGGTGTTTTCATAGTAGCTTTCCTATAGCTTTGTTACTTTGTAAGGTGTGGCGAGTCTGCTTGGCCTGGCCTGTTTTTACTCTACTGACCATGATGTCTCTGTCCCCCCGCAGATCAGCCTTTGAGCAGGACGTGGAGCATGGTAACACAGATGGCCTGGGAGACTGCCAAAGTAAGCAGGCCCTCTTCACTCTTATCTTTCTTCCTTCTTTTTTATATACCCCCCACCGTGATTTGTCTTTTCTTCATCAACTTGGTCTCCCTCTTCTCTCAGCCCTCCGTTTGCTTCTCCTCCACTGTCACCTTTTTCTCTCCCGTCTGTTCCGCCCTCACAATCCCCTCTTTCAGCCTCTTCCATCCATCTGTCCCTTTGGGCTCCCAGCCTCTTCTGTCCATTCCCCTGCTGTTTCTCTGGTCCCCCAGTCAACACATGATAAAGTCCACTTAGGCAGAACTGGGTTCCTTTTTGCACAACAGAACACAGTGACGCACAGGGATGACGTTTTATTCAGGTCTCACTTTGAAGCAAAAACAGATAAAGCTTATATTCGAGTCAATCTCAGATGTCTTGAAGCATTTGTTTTACATGACAACACAGAATGTATTCACATGGCAGCCATTTCCCCCCTGCTCAGGTTTGGAGGCTTAATTTGCTGATATTTAAAAATTTCTAGTTGTGTTATAAGTTGTATCTACATTTGGGGCAGCTTACAAATCATTGTATTTCGCTGCTTCTCAATAGTTTGACAACTAAATATAAAATAAACTGCTGGACAACATGTCTGATGACTTAATAGCTACAGTCAGAAAGTAGCTAACATTAGCAATCTGCTACTTTCTAGATAGTAAAATGTCTAACCAGAAAGTGGCATGAAGCTAATTTAACCATTTGGGGGATTTCTGGGTTTTTTTTAAAGGGGAGGTGTAAATTCCTTGCTAATGTAAGTTAGCTAGTTATTTATTCCGTAACTAAACAGTTGTTTGTAAAGAAGTGGTTGGTTCTCAGCGTTGGTTGATAGGTACTAAAATATGTTGCTTTAACCTGAAATATACTATATGTTCTTTAATTTTTACAATGGCCAATTTATCAAGAATCAAATTATTATAATTGTCAATTTTCCTAGGTTTACTAATTACTACTACAACTTACAACATGGGAACTCAACAGTACAACACTGTTAACAGAGTTTGAGCTTTATTCCATGACTTAAGAGAAAAATAGAAGCTGTAAGAATATGATATTATCTATATTATGATAGTTATGAATATTGAATTGCAGATACGTTTGATATTTTATCTTTTCATGTCCAGAATACATTTTTGGATTCATTTTAGCTGCTCTCTTAATATTCTACTGAGCTGCTCATTTTGCAAGAGAAACATCAACATAGTTTGACATTAAATCGCTTATCCTAGTCCATTTGTAGTGCGTTCTGACTATTTATTCAGAGTAAATGAGGGTGGTGCATTTTCCCTCCAGTTTCATTAGTATGTTTAGTCAAGGGGAGCCATAGCGTTGGACCTTCATTAGCTGCAGAAGCTGTAGAACACTTCTGATTAAAAGTCAGGAGAATATCGAGCAGCTGGTCGATTCTAAATTACCTTAAAAGTCATGGCTTTTGATCATGTTAAAGTATAAACTCTCTTTACTGCAAGCAGTAACACATCCCCCCCACCCCCCCACCCCCACTTTCTTTTCTTCTCCTTCCAGACACCTTTGTGGCGCTGAACGGTAAGTATCCCACATACACCATAGATGCAATCAAATAAAAGTCAGCAGCTGCATTTTATCTCCACTGACTCTTTAACTTCAGCCACACCTCTTCATCAAAGTCCATCAATCATTCCCTCTCAAGGAAATGAAAACTCCTCCCACATGTGTAAAGCAGGTTATTAATGACTCATGGTTTTAACTGAACTCATTTCATTCCTTCTTTTTGATAGACATTCCTTCCAGTTACGAAGGTAATGAAACATTACATCATGGCCAGTCAGTTTGACCCCTAATACTATTTCCTCTCCTCTAGTCCCTTTGGTGTTTAGATTAGAAATGATTAAAGACGTACAGTCTGTAATCAGAAATGTGGAATTAAAAATCTCAAATGGTGTTTTTAAACGTTTTAGTTTTATTAGAACTCCTCTCCTTCCTTGTTCACAGTGTCCTTTCCTCCTTATCCCCTGTGCAATATCATTGATTAGCCCTGACCTTTGCTGCTTTAATTGGATGGATCTGGTTGTTGATGGTTGATGGTAAAGAAATGTCTCAGTGTGCACATTAACCAGGATTTATGTCGACAAAGGAAAGGAGATGGAGATTAGAATTTCATTTCAATTTTTACAACAGAGAGATCATGTGTTTTTACGCTAACGGCTATAAGGTATTTCCACGCTAAAAAAGGCTCATGCTTTTTATAAAAACATACATGTGAAAATTTGAGGCCTAATGCCTCTCTGCAAATTCTTAAATTCTCTTAATCACTCACCACAAAATCACAATCACTGCTTGTTGATCACGTTTGTTGATCTGCTTAAGGAATGATAATCATGTGTAATTTTCCTGTGGCGAAGTCTCTCCTATCAATAACACTCACACCTGCACTCTATTCCACCTTATTGTTCTATCTATCTGACTGCACATTAGTTTTGTTTCCAGTGAATCTCTCTCCCTTGCAGCTGCCAGATTGAAACAGTCAGATCCAGACAGAATGACAAGAATAGATATTTTGAAGTCCTTCCAGAAAGCCAAAATCCCCCCTGTGGCCGTACCCCCACTGTGATTCTCCCTCCTTTTGGTATATCCAGGGTCAGAAAAGCATCTGTGTTGGTGTGCACCCCTATAGTGCTGAATGTGCTCCCACAGGCTTGGCTGTGTGTTTCCAGGCACAACAACACACACACACACACACACACACACACACACACACACACACACACACACACACACACACACACACACACACACACACACAGTTTCCAGTTTACAACCCCCCAAACAAATTCTGAGCCATTGCCCTACACCCTGGGTCTATCTGTCGGTGGGTGATATGGATTTGAAGATAAATAAATGCCCCCTCTCACTATTCCAGACTAGACATCCTCTCCTCCCTTTTAATCTGTAGAAAGAGAGGGATGTGCATCCGTTGGCAGTTTAGGCCCCCCCCCCCCCCCCTCCCGATCTGTGGAGGAGCTCTGAGGCTCCAAGCTCTCTCTCTATGTGTGTCATCTGCCTGAATTGCACTTCCCCTGGCGGTGGGGGAATGAATTATAAAATAGGCCTGTCACACTAATCTCTCAGCCTTGGGCCAATAGTTAAATAAATCATTTTAATGATTGCCACGCCACACAGAGAAGAAGGAGGAGGCTGTGGGTGGTGTTGTGTGTGGGTGTCTACCATCAGCTTCTTCAGCGTCCCCTTCTTCAAACACGAGCATAAACACATATTAGAAATGCACACACATATGGCTGTCACCTCCTCCATAGAGAGACTGTGTCAAAATAGGGGGTTGAGCTCCAAAGAGGTTGTGGATAAAAGTGTTGTCACTCTTCATCTAGGGTGGATCACCCCCACACGCAAACACACACATGCGCGCAAATGTGTGGCTTAAAATGTGTTGTATTAAATATACAATAAATAGCTTTTACAAAGTGTGTAGGGCGGCTTAAGTGTAAGCATGTGGGATGGTAACGTGATTAGCCTGCTCCAAAATAAACAGACAAAGCTCACGCACGAATTCTAATTGGCAAAAAAAATTCTGAGACAGGCGGATGCAGGAAAACTCAGAGATTGTTGTAAAGAAACGCAGTGACAGACAGATGAGATAGATGTGATCAATCATCTACAGATGAATGACTTCTTTGTTGCAGTTATCAGATAGTGTCAAACTTTCAGGTGTTTGGTGTTACTTACAGAGGATTCAGTTCTACAGAAATATGATATCCTCTCCAACTGTTTTCATTTAGCCATTAAGGGATTTAATTACAAGGAGGAACCAGATCAGAGAAAAATTCATTAAATCTTAATGGCAAATTTCTGATGATTGATCTAGCCATGTGGCTGAGGGCAATGCTAAATTAAGATTACCATTGTTTCAGATGAGACACATTTCTCACATCTCCTGCTTAAAATAAAGACAATCTGTGAGGGTGCAAAGGAGGTGTTATGAGAACACGAGAGAAGGAAACAAAGACGAGGGAAGGAGGTATTCTTTTTAGCTTTGATTGATTCACATTAAGTAAAATGTAATACTGTATCAGTTAAACGTTTACTCTATAAAATGTCAAATAACAATATTTATCAAGCTTTATTTCTCAAGGCTAAAGGTGTCAACAAAGACTTTTAAAAAAGCCTAAAATGACTTGATAACTGATCAAGACGTCTGTTCTTTCCAAATTTTTGTTCGTCCTTGTTTTGAGACAAAGTTTAAGATCCAAAATGTAAGAAGTTTCCATGAAACATTGCTGAACATCAAGCTTGTAGCAAAATAGGAAAATGAACAGAAGTTAAAAGCGTTTTGCAGTTGGAGGAAAAGTTACAGCAAACTTCTCAACAAAAGCGATGTAAAGAAAGTTTGTCTCTTGTCCTTCATTTCAAAGGTAGACACCCTATGGTGATAGTGGAGAGATGGGATTGTACTCTGTTCTGCTCTGACAGGCCCAATGGAGCTCTGACATCTCAGACAGAACAGGAGGGGAGAGAGTGAGAGAAAAAAAGACCAGACATGTCGATCCTGAGAAACACACACACACATTTGCTAATGAGTCGCCCAGGGTCACCAGGGAGAAACACTTTGTTGCCTCACACAGCCAGCAGCTGTCCTTGTGTATGTGTGTGTGTGTGTGTGTGTGTGTGTGTATGGGTCTGTGTCTGGCCTTTGAACTAGGAATAGAAGCGTGTGTGTTTTTGTGTATGTGTGCATTCCTGCTGCCCTGCTCTCACACGCTAAACCCTGTTCTTGTCTGCCCCGAGCAATGGTTAACCTGTGTTGTGTCCGGCAGGCCACCATCACCGCCACCATCACCACACCCTCACACTCCCCACCCCGGCCCTACCCGAGGCCGCTGAGGGCCCCCTGGGGCGGGGCCGCATGGTGGAGCGAAAGGACCCCCCCATGAGCTCAGACAAAGGGGAGGAGCCATACGTGGCCGTGCCCTCTCAGACTCAGCCTGAAGCCAATGGTAAGCCTTGGAACGACAACAGTCAAATTGGTCCTTTGTCACCTGTGGCAAGGAAAGGGGGGTGGAGGAAGAGGGGGAGGGAGGGGTTAGTGTAATTGAGATTTACGGCTGCCTGGCTGCTTCCAGCTGACGAAGTGTAGAGATAGTGGATCGCTTTCTCTCTAGGGGACAAATTGCCTCATGCTGTGCACGTAAACCCCCCACAGAAATGAACAGGGACACACCTTCAAGACATATGCAGACACAGACACACTCTGAGCTCATTGAACACACATGCATTCTCACACAAACTCTCGTACGCACACACTGCTGGATGGATTTATTATCTGTGAACCGTAATGTCCCACAGGAGATGTAATATCCAGACCATTACACTCTAAAAAAAGGAAGATGGCGACGTATTTATTTCCTCAAGTATACTGCCTGCACTCCGGCTCTGTCATGCTTTGCGACACAGTGACATGACATTGAACGCCCTTTTTTCCTGTGTTAACAACCTGCCTAGTACCATACCGCCTCAAGGACAGCAAAATGGATAAATGACACAGAGAGAGGAAAGGTGAGAAGGGAAGGAGGGAGGGAGGGAAGAAAAAAAAGGTCACTGCAGTGATGCTGATCATGTTTTGTCCCTTAATAAAACAGATAGACCGATTACAGATTCCATTATAACAACATGTTTCTAGTACAATACAGAGCTCATTTTGTAAGAGGCAGCATCTCCAAACCCTTGAGGAGGTATTGATTATCAATAAAGTTGGTACATAGCAGGGACTTGAAACACATACTGTACATAAGGAAAGAGAGACAGAAAAAACCCTCCAGCTAATGAGCTAAGACTTCAATATTTATATCAACTGTTTAATTTAATTATTAAAACTACTTACGTTTGTCCCTGTCATGTATAAAGGAGACATTTAAATCATAGAACTAAGCATTTCAGTTTGTCCACAAACATACACCCAGCGTCAGAAGGTCATCACTTAATGCTGCTCTGAAGATTTTTACAGAAGTCAACCAAACACTGTTCTCACCAGCTTAATTTAAAAGTAAATCTGACTGTTAAACTGTTTTCAACCCATTTTCAAGTTGATCTCGATCCAAACTTAGATTTTATCCTGAAATGAAATTGCATCTTCTTACTTACCAAAACCAAATGGGAAAAAAATCACATCTATCTTAAGCTATATTGGGAGATTTTTTTTAAAGCAAAATTATGAGACTATTTTACCAAATACCGACCACTTAAAGTCATTTTGATCGTACACTGACTTTGACTTTTCACAAGGACACTAGTGTCTGTGTCAAAGCCAATCCTTGAATGCCTGTTCTTCAACATGTTGGATTCTCCTGTTAGAAATCTGTTACTGTTAACAACTACACATATGGTCAAAAGACAATAAAAGCAAACTTCTACCATTACGCTTAGCTTGCTGAGGAGGCTTAGAAAAGAAAAAGAGAAATGCACAAGTTGCAAAAATTACGTATTCATGCATAACTTTGCTGTCATGAAAAATAACAACTTTGTATTTTTGCTCATGTTTGCTATTAGAAAAAAGGATGTATTTTCATCCAGATGGTAAGGGGTGTCTTTGAGGGTTTTAGGAATCACTTCAGAACAACAGAATTTGTCGATCAGCAGGTAAATGTTTCTGAAGAAATCTGATACATAGCTACACGTCTCAAGTATAGCAAAGTACAAACACGTCGTCTGTCATACTAACAAGCACTAAAATGAGGCGGTTCGGTCTGTCACACTCCCGTTTCTCCTCCTGTCTGTGGTATTAAAAAAAGAGGCAGAATGTCAGCTGGAAGCAGTGAGGCACCAGTGGGTAGATCCAAGCACAATGGTGGCAGAGACTTCAGACAGCATGCCTACAGCCAGCATCACAACATGCTGTCGTTCCCCTTGTTGCCTTTACCTGAGCAGGTGTGATATCACTGAAGCCTCACGAGTAACAGGGGGCGAGGATTTACTTTGAGACCTACATGTCTTCATATCATGAACTTTAAAGGAATTTTTTTCATCTAGTTTTTTTCGGGGGGGATGGTGAGAGCTTCCGATCTCAGGTAATGGCAACAGGTCTTCACATTTCAAAACAATGCTTCCTGCTGTTTTTCTGTATGATCATTATTGCTATTATTATTTTAAAGACACTTTCGCAGCTTGTTTCAGTATTTATTCGTTATATTTCAATTTCAGCTCAACAGACTTTTCTTTTTCCTTTTCAATGAGTCAGCTCTGATGAGATGTGTTTGATTCTTTTGGTTTCTTGTGTGCAGTTTTCAATATTTTGCATGGCTTGGTCGGCTTTTTTGCTATTTATATATTTGCCTTTTTTTCCTGTCTTGATTGCTTTGATGGTATTAAGCACAGTTTTGCCTCCATGCAGCTTAATGCTTTTTCAGCATGGCAAATTGAGCACTGCAGTCACACAGTCTTCATCATTTCCCCGCTCCACCCTTCCTGCTTCGTCTTCCTTCCTGTCGCCCTCAGTGTTATTGGCTTCAGGTGTCAACTGTACTGTGAAAATTAGCGTTTAAACTGCGCATGAGGGAGTGAAATTGGGATCAATATATGAGAAATGATTATGGAGTCAGAAGCTAAGTAAATGAGTCATTTTATCGCCCTGGAGAGGAATCCATGCAGCCTATTTTAGAGAAGAAAAAAGAGAGGAACATTTAACCACAGCATCAGTCTTTCAAGTTCAGTAAAAAAAAAAAAAGTTTACGCTCCAGTGAAAATGTATTAGCAAGAGTCGTTTGCAAGCTTGTTTACGATTTAAAAGAAATAACAATTACTCCCCCTAACTTTTTCATTTGCAGTCAGGACACTGTGGAATCTTATCTGCTAATGAATATTACAGTGCCGCCAATATGTATTAGCCTGACACCAGCAGAGTAATTACCAATGCTGCAAAGTGATGAGGATTCACACACTGACGATATTTAGCACCCAGCGGCATCATTATTCAGCATTCCAGGGGGACCATCGCAGTAAGCAGGTGGTGTTTCACAGTACATTTGAGCTGCTTTTCTGTCTGTCTGTCTGTCTGCGTGTCTGTCTGAGCATCATCGGCTTCTGTGATATTTTTACTCACTCCTGTCACCGTACCTACCGTACACCTATCCCTTTGCCTTCCATCACTGCCCCCCCCACCCCACTCCAAAGAAAAAAAAAACCTACCACCCCGCCCACTCTCCACCATCTGCTGCCATTGTGATCAGTTTCCCTCCTTCCAAAGGACCTCTCATGTGACTGGGAGGGCATGTTCCAAGGCTGTACCTTACCTAGTGCAAATTAATTCCTCAACCAATTTATGAAGCCCCCTCCCCCTTTCCTCTCCTTCCTCTCTCTCTCTTTCTCTGTCTCTCTCTCTCTGTCGGCCTCCCTCCCTTCCTCCTCCATCTCCTCCCCCCTTGTAGTCTGTCTCCTCTCCTCCTGGTCTCATATCTCTTCCCCTGTCTGCAGGAATGGATCCTCGCCCTGCCCCCCCCCCCCCCCCCCCCTTTCCCCCGTGCTCTCTCCTCCTTGTCTACCTCTCTCTCTCTCTTTCTGTCCAACTCACAACACCCTCCCTCTTACACCCACCCACCCCCAACTCGACCTGTAGCCACCGCTGTGTTGCTCCAATTTATGGGTTCATTACAGCAGCCATCCGAGGGGTAGAAGCAAAAGGCGAGAGGTGGAAGGAAAGAGGGATGGAGAGAGACAAGGGGGGTGAAGAGAGACATGGGAAATGAGGGAGGGGGAGAGAAGAAGAACACACATAATAAAGATTTATTAAACAGAAAAGGACAATAATGTAGTTGTAAAGGTTATAAGGGAGAGAGTAAAGAGAGAGAAGGTGGATGAACTGGTGAAACCATAGAATTAAAAAATGTGATAGAAGAAGAAGATATAGCAGCAGAGCAGAGTGAATAAGCCTGTTTCTCTCTATCCCTCTCAGTCATTTGTTTTCATACTGGACCACATCTCTAACCCTGAGTCTACCTTCTGTGTCTCCAGCTAACTCAACTAATAATAATTCAATATCAGAAAACTCTGCAAGTGCATCTGGCGCAACATTGTTTCCTTATAGTTAAAATAATAAAATAAATCAGCAATTATATTATATTATATATATATATATATATATATATATATATATATACACACACACACACACACACACACACACACACACACACACACATACAGAAAGTTTATTGAGATGGAAACAAAAATAAATAGTGATTACATTGGTGATAAATGGTAAATACACTCAAACTGTGTGTGTGTGTGTGTGTGTGTGTGTGTATCTGTGTGTCAGACACAGAAAGTGTATTAAGATGGGAACACCCGGTTTTATGGATGTTCATAAACATCATTACAATATGTTTCCTTGTAAGGTATCTGGTCATCTGTTATTTTAGGGTTATGCTTATACTGTAAGAACTGATATTATAATATTATACAGTTGTAAACCTCGCCATCATCAAGAAGATATCTTCCTGTTATGTTATTTTACCTGCTTGCCAAGGATGATTCACAACCAATACAATACGTCACACTTTTGTCATGTACGGTTTTGTCCACAGGGGCCGCCAAAATCAATATAAATCACAGAAAACTTCAGAAACAAAAGATCTTTCTATACTGTCGGCTCATAATGGGATTAGTTTGTTAACACATGTGCCCTTGGGTCTGCATAGCGTAATACAATTTAAAGTGACTTGAAGCAAAGTGTATTTCCTTCATCAAGGTTCAAACCAAAACCGATAACCGCCCTTTTTTATATAACATTGCAGCTCTTCCTCCACTTCATAAAATGTTGCCTGTAAATATAATTCAGGTATCAATTACACGTCTAACCACGATGTAATTGGAAAGCAAATTAGTGCTGCATAAATGTAATTTGTAGGAGACATGGCTGTCTGCTGAGATGGGTTTGTTTTCTCATATTGATTATTATCCCCAGGATATCTCAACTGGTTAAAGAGGATGCAGCGTTTACATCTTGATAAACAGGAAGTTGATTTGTGAACCGGATTCTGAGGAATTACAACATGTCCTCCTGCATGTTTTATTTCCTAACAGCATGGTGGCATTTGATGATGTTTTATTGCTTTCAGACAGGACTGACTTGTGGGAAGAATTTGTTTCCATTAGGGGTTCACGGCAGCAGAGATCGTCTGACAGCTGGTCTGCAGGGTTATTTTCAGCTGCAGGCGGCTCTCTGACACCTGTGTACTGATGTGGTCTGATAGAGGAGAAGATGACCCTCATTATCGGGGATGACATGTCAGTGTTGAAGGTTTTTTTAAAAATTTAAAAAATCCAGTACGTATAATACCAGCAGAAAAAGCTGCCTTTTTATCTGTTTATATTCAAGCTTTCCCCTTTTTTTCAAATTGAAAGAAGTATAGCACAAGGAAGTAGATTTTTCTATTCAATATGTTTGGCAGAATAGTCACACAGTACATTTAAGGTACATATCTTCTGCCAACAGGAAGCAAAACAAATACAAATTAATAGCTTATTGTCTGATTTTGGAAACCTTATGAACACTTTGAGATAAGAGACGCTTCACTTTCACATGAGCTTTGATGATGCGTTAATCTGTTGACGTTTATCAGAAGCCACAGTCAGTCGTCTTGCATGTCTTTGCAGTGGAGTGATTGGAATTAGGTTAATCCTATATAAAAAGGATAATAGGATTTAGGTTAAAAGTTTGTAAAGTGGTTCTTTAAGGCAGGACAACTGCTTGATGAAAGAAAGCAAAGGAACATTTTAATTAAATAGTTCAACAACTTGTGTTCTTTTCATTTCAACATGTTTTAGACTTTTAAGTAGTGTTTGGGTTTTGGGTTTCTCACTTGTGATAAGCTTTTGTGTGGCAGATGAATTATTAGCGGCTCATTGTGAATCATAATAGAAACAGTGGACTGGATGTTTTCCCGGCATTACGCACTTCCCCTGCTGACGTCAAGCCATAAGCCATAATTTCCTCCACTGATTAGCTTATTGTTCTCTCAGACTGCTTTTGTTTTCTTCACACATTTACTGTGCTTATTTTCTATTCCTCTGGTTAGATTTTTTTAGCGCTTTGGACAAACTTCTTGCTTGGTTTTTACTGGTTTATGCAAAATGTTTTCTGTCTTTTTGGTCAAATCTAATAACACAGCAGCTCGTCCTTTGAAAGCCTGCCTAACCCATATTCTGCTGTCATTATTCGACTGAATATAAACGGACACGTTCATGATGTCCATGAGTGAGTCTCTCATCAGGCAGACACAAGCTGAGCCTTTGTACTCTGATGGGACTATGCAGAGCCTGCTATGTGCTAAAGCATTTCTCAATGATTATCCCTGCCTCCATTTATAACACGTAGCACTTTAGTCACCCATTCAAGTCAGAAGATTGAGAAACGTTTTATTTTGTCACAGCTTGAGAAACACTCACGTGGGTCACATTTTATGTCAAAGTAACACATTATGATGGAATATTTATCAAAAGAACTCAATAATAATGAAAAAACAGAGAAGAGTTCAGACCACAGTCTTTCTACCACCATGTGCATTTGTTTTATATTATAACCACACTTGTCAGATCCCTGAACAACAAATGAAATCATAAATGAGAAACTCTGGATAATCGTTGAAGCCATGTTTCCTGACCTGTTGTCAGTCCAAGTCAAGTCTCCAAAAACACCTGTTTGGTTATTGGCTCATTGTGTATTTACATGTGTTTATATACAGTACTTTTTATACCTTCATGCAAACGACTCCTTATAAGGTTGAATTACACATCTTTTTTATACAAGATAATTTATATGAGCTACTTCAGCTACTGTGTGATTCAGTTACATTATGATGTATAAGAAAAGTAACTAGCACATTTGAACGTTAACACTGAATACAACTTACATCTGTTCATCTTTTTTCGAAAGCTTAAACTATTAAGTTTTGTCTCTCAACATATTGGAAGCGCAACAGTTATCCAGTGTTTACCTCATGTTAATGATTGATGTGCCTTCAAAAACCACAGTATTTGATTCCTTGTAGGCACATCATTTGAATGGATGTTGCTATTTATTATCATTAACTAAACTAAACTCCTTTTTTAATTTAAAGTTCAACCAAATAGGTTTGTGGTATTTAAAGCTGCTTTAAGGCCTTTTTGATTCATGTCGATTTTAGAGACAAACTGGTAAAATGTTTCTCTTTGCTGATTTGTCCTTAAGGTTGAACACTTCACTGTGAATCTTTGGTGTGGAACATTTCAAAAAGGCTCTTTTTGCACCGTGCTTTAAGTCACCTCGTCTGACACCATCATGTGTTACAACTGTATAGAAATAATCAATCATCTCTCTAATTGTTTCTTTTGCTTGTGTAGGTCATATAGAGACAGGAGCTTTTATTTTAGTCTGTTTCATTATCATCTAAAATCACCTCATAGGAGCTTTAATAGCTTGCACATGTTCAACCAAAGCTGCTATGTTACTTTCAACAGTAGTAGTAGTTTGAAACCAAAGGCCCCAGACTAAATGGTTGTACATGAGAGATTTGGAATAAAAACCTGTTGGTTGCCCAGCCTGGGTAGTATCCTTTAAACAACTGTATCCATAGTTAATGATAAAACCCTGTGAAAAATGCATTCATTGATGTGTAAATGACGTTTGATTCCTGTGAAAATAAAACACTTCAGTTTGTATGCAGGAAGGAAGATAGGTTAGTACATTGCTGTTAATACCTGAGGTTCAGAATAATATAATTAAGCCTCTAATTATATCGTACCTGGCTCATTTGTATGCTGTGCACTGACTCAGGATTGTTTGATCAAGGTTTAATATTGAATAACACCATTAATGCGAGTGACTCTCCAACATAAATATTCACTAGACTTGATAGGATTAAATCTTAACTGGAGATTAAATGTAATTTAATGAATTGCTGCAATCATCTAAACAGCTATGCCCTTTTTAAAAAACAACAAGCAAAGCTGTCGATGCAGCACTAAATGTTTTCTCCTCCCCATCTTTTCTTCTCCTCCACTCGTCTACGAAGTCCACTGTTCCACCTTTCAACAAGTGACACATCAGTGAGTGCAGTTAAGTCTGATTAAGATTTTTATCATTTGGCAGACAATGTCTTTGAGTAGCTGCCTGCAGTCAGAGGTGAGGGCCCTCTGCGTGACCTCTCTGTGATGTTTAACTACCTTTGAAGTTTCCCCAACACCAGCACAAAGACGGGCTCTGTGGGTTTAAGTCAGCTGGTGTGCTTCTGAAGAGATTAAACGAGTGCAGGAGTGTGTGTGTGTGTGTGTGTATCTGTGTGTCAGACAGAAGAGAGAGTATTCACGAGTTCCAGTCACAGCAGATTACAATGTTTCTGATTTACAAGTGCTGCCGACCCAGACTGTTTTGACAGCGAAAAAATATCTCAGTATCTGAGATATGTGTTTAATATCTGAATGTTGAGGCCCGAGGCGGTGTGAAATTCAGATCAATTTGAACCGCTGAGAGAAGTGTCGAGCTGCTGGATGTCTTGCAATGCATTTCGGGGGCGAGGCAAGAGTTGAAACGTGAAGATTAGAAGTCACTGTATAGTCAGAACCTCCACAAGACCAAGGCAGAAAGCTGTGGGTTTAAGCAACACTTTGATACTTTACTGAGTCACGTTGTGGAAGTTTTCAAAAGTTTTGCCAAGATCACGTACTGTATTGGCAAATATGAGCGACGTAGCGCCTCAAAAACCCTAAATGCTCGTGATTAGATCGAGACACCTCCCACATCCTCTGAGGCTACTTTCCTGATCGTTTGATGTCAGGATAGAAACAACTCCTTACATGAGAAATGGAGGTCTTCAAAGTTTTTCTTTCTTTTGTGTTTTACCCGAAGCCTTAGGCTAAGTACCCTCCGGAAGTGTGTGAGTGCAAGGCCAAGAGTGATGGATGGAAAAGGGGAAAACGTGAAAGAAAGAATGAAAAGATTTGTTTTTGAAAAAAGGCACAGACAGGAAGTCCCATGCAGTGCAGGTTAAAAAGGGGCTTTAACCTCGGCTCCCACGCCCAGAGAGAAAGACAAAGATGCAGCTCAACATTTCCTTCTCCTTTCGCAACGCAGTGTGAATTCCAAATCCTGAGTCGAAGAATGTTAACCTTTAGCTGTAAAAAAAAGTCACAGTCATGAAAATTCATATCAGCTTTAACATGCTCTTTTAGCATGTAAGCAGCATAGACAGAGATGTATGAAAGTGCTTACATCTAACAAGGATTACCACGGAAAGTGTTTGTTTACGCCTCCACTTTCATTTCTATGCAGTATGTAAATGATTTTTTTTTTAGATTTTCTAGGCTCCTCTCCTAAGGTGAAGCTGTGTTCCCCCTCTTCTTCCTTTCTACTTCTTTGTTTGCAGAAGCGCTTAACACAGCAGCACTCAAACGCCACCCATCAACATTGTCATCTCTGCCAAGAATGAACTTTCCAAACCACAAGGGTATAATTACAGCTTCCACTGAATGAAACACTTATATGGAAGCTGCAAAGTGTGAGAAAAAAACAATAAAATCAGAGAGCAGTGATTCATTGTTTCTGTATACGAGAAAAGTAACAGAGAAGATCGATGTGAGGACAGGAGAAAGTCAACAAAATAAAAAATAGCTGCTCGTATCTCTGACTTGTTACTGTACGAGACGAGAAGCAGATGTTTCAGGCAGGCCGTTCGGTCACATGTCAGCAAAACACATGTCAAACCATAAAGCTTCACTACAGATAACACTCATCACTTCTCACACTATCTCCACAGCAGGGCACATGCGAGATAAGATGCCGTCTTCACCATATATTTTTTTTTTTTTTACTTTTAACACTAAATGAGATATGAGCTACCTGTTATCAGCACTCTCTTAGGCACAAAAGTGAAGTTTTGTTTTTACAACAATGAGGAATGATCTGTGAAAAAAGGACATATTCTTTTTTTTCTTTTCAGATCAAGCTTTAAAGTCAACACAGAGACTCAGATGTTTCTCATCTCTTCTCTTGTATTGGCCAGGAAAGCGTGTTTTAAGTCATCTTTTTGGCCTAATGAAGTATGACTGCAGTGAGCGAGGATTATGTGTGTTAGTTTAAGAGAGTCTGGTTTTCAGTTCCACAAGAACAGATTACTGTGTTGTCTCTGAGTCTGTGTTGTCTCACTGAGGAGACACAGAAAGTAGAGATTCTCTGAGAACGTCCGGGGTGACACAGACGAGCTGAACGGCTCAAACAAGATTACCCAGAGCCTTGAGGATTTTACAGAATTATTGCAACTAACGCTTCATCATCTTTTGGAAAACTACAAAGCAATTTGAAATACTTTTGTGATGATCTGCCAAAGAATCAAGTGAGCAGAGTGTACAAAGATGCATGGCAACAATCTGTTTGTGACTTGATTATTGTTTTGTGGGTTTTTTTTTCTTCAGATAATTCAAGGTTTTTGTCATGCTTTTGGAAAATGTCTCGTTTCGAGCTTGTGATTGTCTAAGTATCTCCAAAAATACATTGGCTTCTTTAATTCTTTTCGTTTTTCTTGTTACAAACAGTATGCTTCATCTTAAAGAGATTTAACTGTTTAATCAACAGAAAGACAGGCATATTCAAAACAGGGTGACTAATAAATGAGATCTCTAAATGCAAATCTTCAAAGATAGGCAGCAAAATGATACAATTCTAGTCGTTCTCAGCTATTTTTTGCAGTTTATAATTCATAAATGAACATGTCTGTGATGTCTGAAAGCTGTTACACAGATCATTTCACCCACATGCTGCTTATTTTAGAGCACAGATTCACTGTAAACACAACCTCCTCTGCATAGGAGACACACACTGGCGTAATGGATTCCCTTCTTACATATGAATAGCGGTTATATCATCCTAAGTGACGAAGGCCTTTCTTTTCCTTCCTACTGTTTGCCTTTTTTCTACACAAACCGGGTACACAGAAAGTCTCAAAACCCTTTGTATGTGTAATAACTGTATAGAGAATAATACACACCGTGACATAGAACAGTGAGCTCACATGTGTAACTGAGTAATGCTGTAAAGAGCAGCGGTGCGCTGTGGGAGCTTCTGACGTGATAGAGTCCACCTGCCTAATCCTGTGTCTGTGGTAACTGATCTGTGCTGGCTACAGGTCATGTGTGAACACATTATAAATCTCTCTGCTGTGGACTGGTGTGTTTAACCCGAGGTACAGAGTGCCGCATTAGACGTCTACATTCATCAACAGGCTGGAAAGTTATCATCTGGAAGCGTTAGTGTCTGTCTGCGTGCCCATGCTTGGGATGCATGTGTCCATACTTGTGTGTATGTGTGTGGAGATTACGGTTGACCCTGTTTTATTCCCACTCTCCCACAGCTAGGATACTTCTTTGCTGCTTTTATTGAATTATCTTTTATTTGGCCATATCGACGCGCCTCTTTGCCAGTCTTTGAAAGTGGCGCTTTCATAAGACACTGATGACACAGCTCATTGGATTTAGCAGCTAATCACAGGCTTTTTAATGTATTCTCCGTGATTCATGGAGATTGGATCCATTTATGAAGATTTATGAAAAGTCTTCCATTTGCATCCATGAGAAGAAAGGGGCTGGGTATTTCAGGCTCCTTTATCTGCACTCCTATCTTTTTTTCATTTCAGCAGCAGGGTTTATCTGGGATTTAAAATGTGAATCATAATCACCCCTCCAAAACACATTTACGGTCTTAGATTGGATTTTGGGGAAATATTAAATGTTGCTTCTTCAAGCTACCATTTGTGTTTTGATTAGGTGTTCCTTGTGATGGGTTAAATCATCTCTCATTTCCATTTTTTCATGAAATTATATAAACCTCTTATCTTTTAACCAAGAAAATGCCTTTTAATTTCAATATTGATTTCTATTTTTTTTTAACGCTCTGTAATAAAAAAAATCTTTCCTCTAGCTTTTTTCTTCTTGGAAATATTTTCCTACAACACACAGAATCATCTCTCCATCTTTAGTCTGAATGTCATTTCCATGTCTCTTTGCAGGCGTAATCCGCGAGAGCTACCAGAAGGGTCGTGACCAGCTTGTTCCCGTGACCTTGTTGGCCATCGCTGTCATCCTGGCCTTCGCCATGGGCGCCATCTTCTCTGGCATCATCGTCTATTGTGTGTGTGACCACAGACGGCGAGACATAGACCTGACAGGCCGCAAAGAAAAAGACAACCACCACCTCCACTCCCGCCGGGGCTCCATGAACAGTGTGACCAAGCTGACAGGCCTGTTTGAGACGCAGGCTAAAGACGGTCGTCCCGAGGCGATTCTCACCCCTCTGATGCACAACGGGAGACTGACACCCAACGGGAAGATGCTGATAAAAGCAGATCAGCACCACCTGGATCTTGCTGCTCTGCCAACGCCTGAATCCACCCCAATGCAGCCGCGTCGGAAGCACAGCCGAGGCAGCCGGGAGTGGGAGAGGAACCAGAACCTCATCAACGCCTGCACAAAGGACATGCCCCCAATGGGCTCCCCTGTCATCTCCACAGACCTACCCCTGAGGGCCTCGCCGGGCCACATCCCCAGTGTGGTGGTTCTTCCTTTGCCACAGCATCAGCATCAGCTCCAACCTCACCTGCAACAGTCCTACCAGCACGAGTACGTGGAGCAGCCCCACCACAGTGATCTCGGCATGGGCCATGGTGTCATGGACGACCAGGGGGCCACACTGGAGTACAAGACAGTAAAGAGCCCCTGCCACAACCTCACCATGGTGGATCCAGATGGCATGCTGCCACCACGAGTGCCCCAACGAGAAGCATCTCTCACCATCCCTCCAGCCGTCCCTCAGATGGGCAAACGCCTGGAGGTCCACTCGTCGGTGTATGGGCTCAGGAAAGGATCAGCATCTTCTGCTTCTGGATCCTCAGCCCTCAAGAAACACAATACCAACTCATCTAACTCCTCCCATTTGGCGAGGCATCACAGCTTCCGTGTGGAGACTCCGCCCCCTGCACCTCAGAGGGTAGACTCCATACAAATGACAGCACAGGGCATCTCTCTGTCCCGGCAGCCCAGTATGAGCTCCTACGGTTCACTGCCTCGAACAGGCATAAAATATCTCAAACCTGATGTCCCGCCCAAACCCTCTGTAGTCTCACTCTCAACAAAAGTCAAGTCTAGTGACTCATGCACATAGTCAGCTAGTTAATGGGTCAGTCCAATGTGAACAGACAGTGGAAGTTTGTGTTTGAGAGAAAAAACAGGGAATACTGTACAACTTGCATCTCCTTTTAGTGTTTTTTTTTGGTTTGTTTTATTTGGGTGTACAGTACAGTGAAAAATGCTACACAGTTTTTTTAAGAAATCACTTTCTTTTTATAAATATGTAAATATTATACAAATGGTTGTTGTCATTTGTTGCCGTCATGGAGCTCATGCTCCAGCTGGTTCCTCTGTAAACACACATGGGAACATGCGCCACTGAAACTGAAGAAGATGAATCTGTCCTGAATATTTCATCCAACGGCGCCCTGTAGCATCCAAGGCGGTGGCTCTGTCTCTTGTTTGTGGTGTCTTTTTGCCGCCGGGACTTGACCTGATACTTTATCACGCTGGTAAAAGCACATAAGAAGACAGCGATGGGAGGGGGTTCGGAGGATAATCGTTGTACAGTACCTTGAGGACTGAGAGAACTAAGCGAGCGAGCACTCAGAGAGAGACTGAGCTCAGGCTGAACGGACAGACAGCTGCTTGAGTTTTGTCAGAAACTGTGAAAAAAGCCTCTCAGTGTTACAGCAATCAAGTCCTGCCTGGGTTTGACTGAAAGCCAGAGGAACTTTCTACTCTACTGGTTACTGAATAACACATGACTGTTAATACTAATAGCTTGTTGTATTTATTTTTATTAAGTGCTTTTGAAAAAAAGACTGACTTTCTAGGCTCGGAGAGAGAGGACAGAGAAGAGATCTTTTAATATGAATTAATCAAGTATGAGAAAAAAAACATATTTAAAGTCATTAAACTGGAGCTCGTAGAACTTTCTTGATGACTTAAGGTAAATGAGGTCTTACCGTGTGCTCAGTGGGACCGGCAGCTTCAGATATATGTGACCTCTGTGAAGAGGAGGAGATATTTATTTAAACTGTGCCAGACAGGGACTTCTACCTTCAAGGACCACATTTTCCATCATTTCAGACCAATCATTAAAAAAGACTTCCCGTTGTCCCACCCTTTTCACTCCTCCCCCTCCAATCAGCACTGTGGTTTTTGTATAAGTCAGTTAACATTTGTCCTGATTGGTTGCTGGCTTACCGGTGCCATCTAAGCTCACTGTTGCATGTTGCAAATACAAGAGAAGCAACAGTGCAGGAATCTGCATACACAAACGGGAAGCTGTAAGAAGTGACGCTGCAAGCAAACCGAGCCTCTGAATCTGAACGTGTCTTTGTTTGTAGCAGCGTCACTCAGACGAGCAGGCAGAAAAGAAAAAATCTGAAAAACATCTGTATGGCCTGCTTCTTTTTCCACATGTAAATTTGTGCCTTACACCCCTAAAGTAGTGACAATGTTTTCTTTATTAGATGTTAACTTTGTCTCCTTGTAGTGTTTTTATTTTATTTTTCTTACATCATGATGTTTCCCTGGTTTGATAAAAATGCAATTAAAGAATGTAGGTGTTATTGTTGTAATTCTGGTCCCTAGACATAAAACACTTACAGTCCAGAGGGAGGAAAGGAAGAGGGCTTCAACTTGTTTCTCTCTGTCTCTCTCTCTCTCTCTCTCTTACGTGCACACACACACAGTTATCTTTGTGGTTCATTTCTGATTGTGCCATTAATGCGCTAAAAGCAACCCTTTATGTTGTTATGTTGTGCTGGCAGTGTCGATGAAGACGTTATGTTTTTGATTTTATATTCTATACAATTTCAAAGTCCTGTTTTTTTTTTTTTTTTTTTTTTTACTGTTTTCTTTTTTTGCTGTCTGTTGGTTTGGAGTGACAGTTAAAGGACTGATTAACTGAGCAATTAACATTTGTTACTTGAGAAGGCCAATGTATGTGTATCTTTCTGGTGCACTGCAATAATATTAACAATAATAATAAAAGCAGCGTCAACACTAGCAAGTATGAGAAACACTTGAGAACCTGGTATGCAGACACAAGTCTATAGGTTTCTTGTATCTACTGTTACAAAAATATGTTATGCAGTTGCATAAACAGGCTGGTTCCTGTGAAGAAGGTTGACATTTTAAAACAACATTTTAGAGAAAAGTTGCTGATTTAACCCCCTTTTTGTAAGAAAAAAAAATAGTCTAAAAATATGTTTTTATTGCGCTTCACTAACTCTCATTATCAAGGCCTTAAAGTTGGCTGAGAGTTGGATTTATCCGACCTTCATATAAATTACTTTCACTGTCTTTTTGTCTTTTTACTTGAGGATTTTCTATCAATCACCCCCCCCCCCCCCCCCCCCCCCCCCCAACATTTATATCGACGGAGCACTCCCTCAGTGTCGTATGTGTAGATACGTTTCTTGATATCGAGCAATTTTCTGTTTCTCAATGGAGGAAAAGCCAACTATGTCTCAATCCACAGCTAACGGGAGAATGACAAGTAGAGAGTGACCTGACTAACATGTAAATAGATGCTGGTTGCAAATGGCAGGGTCATGGTGCAACCGATGAGGTCAAAGCAGGAAGGTGCCTCTTTAATGAATTAAAGCTACGATCTTCAAGATTAGTATAAAGTGGTGCGTAAACCACTGACTTCAGCGACCTTCCCACGCCTCGATTACTCTGATTTTACAGCTAAATTTGAAATTTGTCGTCCACTTCTTAGGTTGACAAGTACATTTAGATTTTCAATTCTTAAAAAGGTGTTTTGATGTCAGGTTGGGCTTTGAACTTTTGAAAGGCTTGATTGCGTTTGACTGTGAAGGCTGCTGTGGACTGTGAGGTTCTTTGGTGTGTGCCTTTTTTGTCTTTCACCCTTGTTATGATTCACTGCTACTAGATGCAAAATCGACAACTCTCTTCTGAACTTCTCGACCTTTTGAACTTTGTAAGCTTGTAAGATATTGTGACGTCACAGAGTTTTTTGCCCTACTCTCTTCACTTCCTTAACATCTGATTCACAGCTTAATGTATGTTGTAAAGAAAAAAAACTCTTTAATTTAATGCAAAATGTAATTAAAAAAATAAAAATAAAATTCTTGTCATGAAGATTGTGGTTTGTCCTTGACTTATTCTTCATTTGTCTGCCGGAGGACGGGGACGTTATACATTAAAGATCTCACTGTTTGGGGATAAAACATGCCTGAGCTTTGCACAGGATTTAAAGCTTCTTTGAATCCATTTGAAAGAAAATATTGTAACGCTGTGACCTCAAGTACACTACATTCTTCTCTGCTTGTAAAGCACCATAAACCCCTGGAGATGTGAGAAAACTTTCCTTGAGAATAAGATTCTAAGATCTTAGAGGATAAATCAACTTTAAACTGAAGCAAAAATCATGTCTTTAACTTAAGCGTGAGTAATAGTGTGTTATGAGCAGAATGAAGAGGATCTGAACTCTGTTCATTCTGTAGGTTTCATGATTTTGATTGTGGGCAGACTGGTATAAGAAGCACTCTCAATTAGCTTTGAAACTATAACACATAATATCTAGAGTCATCATGAGAGTCGTTTGAGTCAATGGTTCATCATCTAATCTCATTTAGAGAATCAATAAGCAACTCTAAATATACTGCTGTAAACACGAGACAGTAAATTGATTCAACATTTTGAGATCTCTTTTGTTTTGCCAGACTTATGAGCTAATAATATTTTAATGGGATGTTTACATTACAAGTGGACCAGTAACAACAAACAGTGTCATTCAAGTAGATTTAAAATGTAAGAATACAATGAGAGCCAAACATATCCCATGTTTCCGCTGCAGGGATAATCACAGATTGACTTAATGCTGATTCTCCTTGTTTAAAGTTCTGAAGATACTTCAGAAATGATTATGACAAAACAGGAACAATGCTGATGGTGTATTCTTACAAATGAGTTATGATTATGTGTAGTTAACTGTGGGTGTAAAATGAAACAAGTCACAGCATGTGCCTGATATTTGCCATGGGAGAAGTGAATAAAGAATACAAGTCAGATTTGGTTAAATGAGGAGATAAACGCCCAAATGCAGAAAGAAAAAAGAAACACAAAAAATGACTGTTTTGTACATTATTTGAGTTTTCATGTGTTTAGTTTGACATGGATTCTAAACAAAAATCACATCACCCCGAGCTGCTGACTAACACTGACAACAACTGCTCTCATTTCAGATGAAGGCCTCCAGTTTCACACGTTAGCACATCATTGGTATCATTCTGTCAGGAGCTGTGGCTTTGTCAGGTAGTTTGACACTCTGTCCTTTGATCACGCTTTGAGTCAGAAGTTTCATGCGCTGGTAAGAGTCAGACTGAGCATGGAGATCAGATAACCAGGATGTGGTGCAGCTAATGAGGCCTGTCGCTGCCTCCACAATGCTGCATTGTGCTGCCTCCATGCAGGAGCCCGGTTGTTTGTGTACTACTCAGAGATCAAGATTCAGATAGTCACCACGGAGCCTCTCCCAACATGACAGGAGCACAATCATATCTGGTGGTGACTGGTGCGAGCTGGGATGATCACAGAGTTACTCACTGTGTGGTTTGGTGACCTTGAGGTCGGTGCTTAGGAGGTCAGAACAGGTGAGGGTGTGTGAGGGGGTTGATAGAGCAAAGAATCGTATTGGGTTGTATCTCTAATCTATTTCAATACTAAAGCAAAAAAAAACAACACACCAATGCAATTGAAATATGTTTTGGTAGACAAAATGAATACCTTTTATGTTACCATAGAGACCCTTTAAAGATATTCAAACATTCTCTTAGTATTAAGGGGCAGATCAAAAGGACAAAAATCTGATTGGCCACCCCACGTGGCCATACGCCCCAAAATCTTAAACAATGTAAACACAGCAAACTATGATGATTTATGTTCAAATCAACAATTTGGTCTATTATGCACCAGGCTGTTCTATGTATTCCAATGTGGTACATACCCAGACTCTGAATCTGATTGCACTATTTTTCAGTCCTTAAAGTCTTACACTTTAAGATACTTTGGTGTTATAGTTAAAAGTTCATGTCACCCCTGCAAACAGTTCAAGCTCAAGTTTGGCCACCTTGGTCAGAAAAGTCTGTTAATATGGATACACTGTAGTTTTTGCCTTAATATTTAGACACAGAAAGGTATGATTATTACATTGAATAAATATAATCATCTCAATGCCACTTGTATTAGCTTAACTTGGGTCTGTTTGTATGTAGAGATGATTTATATGAAAGGTCATAGTGTGTGTTCACAAGGTATGTTACTTCAGCCTCAGAGTAATGTAGCCTGGTTTGCGTCACATTATATTGTTTGCCTCTGGTGTCCTGAGCAGTTCCTGGTGGTGTGTTGTATTTGGCAACACACCACCATAGCCAAACCTTCTCTTTTTAGGAACTCAGAATTGTATTCCTCTGCTGTATCATGTATACTCTGGTATCATCAAAATGTTCTCTGTTGAGGTGAGGTGTGAATATTTTCTACTTCTTAAATAAATGAGACTGAATAATAAGAAATGTTTCTTTGTATAAGGCAGTACAATTTGGAAGCACAAACTTAAAATATTTGCCTTTATAAAAGTTGGTTTTGATTCAGGTTATTTAGGCCAAACTAGGTTAACTTAGATGTACCTACTTATTTGGAAATGAAGTTATAATTATGCTTTCAATATGTCAGAGATCCAGGGGGGGCACAGACAAATAGAGATAAACCTGTCACTGATGGTTTAAAGTTGACTATTTATGGAAACTTAATGCATAATTCATATCGATATGGTAATCGAGAGGTAGGTATGAATTGCTCTCTGATTAGCAGTTTTCATTCACTGAATGCTGCAAATCTCTTGAGTGTAAATCAGCCGCTTTTCACTCATGACTCGACATTATGACCTGTCGATCCCTGAGCTTGATGGCTCATTTCCCTGCCAGGGAAGCATGCCAAACTATCAGTGATCCCAGCAACAAAACAGTCACACAGCCAAATGAACAGCTAACCAGTAAGCTAGCCTTTAAACCCGCCAGCCTGCCTTTAAGTAAAGCGTGTTGTCATTCACATGCTGCCATCCGGTCGTTCCTCCCCCATCAGTGCAATGCAATCATAATCCACTCTGGTCGAGCCCTGGCAGTGCTCATTTCTAGTGCACTGCAATCTGTGGTCACAACAGGCTTAGCTGTGTGTTAATCCTGCTGTCCCATCCAGCTATCATTATCCCCACACTGATACTGTCTGCTTGTGCCGTTGCTCTTAATGATGCACACTGAAGGGTTTTTTTACAATGCATTTTTCTGACAAATAAAAACTGTTCATAGTGCAACAATGATGCAAACCTAAACAAAGGCATTAACCAGAAACACTATGGCAAATAAACAAACATAAGAGACACTTATCTGCCTTGTCTAGAGGAAAAAATTGCATATGAAAAATACAGAATTTAATACAGGGCGGAAGAAACACTCAGACGTGAAGCAGACAAGGCCAACATTAACACACTCCTGAGTAATGGTTCCCCAGAGAATTAACAACTCTCTATGAGTCATTAATGGAGGTCAACAGGCCCCTTAATGGCCATTCACAATGTTGGTTGGTTTGTCGTTAATGTGTCTTAGAATAAGTACGTGTGAGCCTCATTGTGAAGCCTGTGTGTCTGTTTCTTAATCATTTAGTTGCGTTTCATACACGCATGAATACACACACACGCGCACACACACATACACACACACGCACGCGCACACGCGCACACACACACACACACACACACACACACCGTCTGTACCTTGTGCAACATTATTAGCATCCATTGACAACTCTCAGATCAAGTCTTCTGTTATTATTCTGGGAATTTAAAGGATTTCAAAAACCTTGGCAGAGATTTTTTGTACCATACAATTTAAAATGTATTACTTCTAGATTATTATTAAGGTAGTTTCAGTTACTTTTAGTCCAATCAATAAATGAAGGAGCGTATCTGTAAAAATAGCGTCAGTCCTTCAGTCTGTGAGTAGACCCACAGCCCTAAAGCAACCTGCTTATCATAGTAACTGGTTGTTCTTCTTAACAATTATGTGCTATGGAGAGAAGGCGGACTATTGCATACTTGGCCAATCAGAGTAATTTATTTTACACAGCCGTTTAGTAATGTGTCTTAAATCTAACACAGAAACAGCTGTTGGGCCTTAGACAGCAGGATTGGACATCTGTAGCAAAATGTCTCTGTCTGAAACTCCAGGACTCATATTATAAGAAACAAACAATTTCTAATGGTATGTCACTCATATCATTGTAAAGTATAAAGGCAAGTAAATACAAACTTGCAATGACCAGTTGTTTAAAGAAGAACTTTGACCAATGACATTATGATCTTTTCAAATCCTGACTCTACACGCAAAGAATATGTCTCCCAATCTGTTTGTTTTAGTGTGTTATATTGTGGCTGTTGAAGTGTTTATGTACACCAGTTTAATCTATGAATGCCTCTAATCCTAGACTCTTGGAAAAAATAATCTTCCAGAGGATATGCAGAGCTTACTGTTGCTCAGAACCTGCCCCGACGGACTCATTTAATCATCACAATGCAAAATAATAAAGAAATACTGTTTTAATATAATAGTAGATGCACTTTTGTTCTGTATTATAAATATACAATCACAAACCATTGTTACATCTTACTGTTGAATACTGAATATGATGTTTTTTTCAGTGAGTGGTCATTTAGCACATCTGGTTATCTGCTGAGAATCTGTGTTTTAACAGCCAGCACCAATCCTTCACACTGAACCTTATGTGTTGTGAACCGAACAAAATCTGCACCAATTCATATTAAACTGATTGTGTAGCAGCCTGGATCTTGGCCAAAATTCAGTGCACAGCAGAAATGATTGCCTTGTCGAATTCATAAAAGCACACAGGAGACATTCTTCCCCTTGTAGGAAGTGCACTATCTCATCCCAAGCACTTAAGCTGCACTAAACGTTGCTTTAAGGCATTTAGGTGGCCTTGTTGCGAAGAGGAAAGACCTGTAGAGGTGTAAACAATGAAATGGGCCCATGTGATGTTGCTGCTATTGACTCATGAAGCCTGCAGGACACAGAGTGGAGAGATAAAATAGATTCAAATAGATTACTGCCTAAAATGATGACATTTATCCAGTGTATGACGATTTACTGAATGAAATGGAACAGATTCAAAAGACTTTGGTGTTGTAAATAATACCGCTTAATAGAATAGCCTCCTTCATGCATCAAATATAAAGCTCATGTTGTGCAATATTTAAAATGTGTGTCATTCCTAGCACTCCATTCGCATCTGCTCCATGAACTTAAACCCAGAATCTGTTTAAAAGTCCTCAGATGGGTATCAGGATATGATGACTCACTGAAACAGCAAGATGCACATTGCACACAGCTGGGTGATAACAGCCAATTCTTGCATGATTTCCTGCACACTAAAACATGCATCATTCAGTTCAAACTCCTCAGAACCCAGGAAGAAACCAACAGCAGAATCTCAGCTTGGATTCACAAGAACGAGGGCGAGAGCAACCATCTCTTGTGCTTTGAAAAAAAGCCTTGGGCTGTGAGGAAGAAGCAGCAAGAGGAGTATACCTCTGAGACTTCTGATGGCAGAGTGAGCAGGGAGAAGAGCCAAGCCTTGTTCTGCCTTTATAAGCCCTGCTGCACCTCATACATCCACGAACGAGCAGCAGAGAAATTGGCAGTGGGAATAAGGGCAAGACGGTGTAAATTTGGAGCACAAAAGGCTTAAGGGGGCACTGTGCAAGCATCCCTGTGGCCCCACACACACTCACCCATGCAGCCGAGTTTGCATGGGGCTTAAGAGGTGGCTGAGGAGAATGACTGGCGAGGGGATCAAAACAAAGCCCCTGGGTGATGTTGGAGGGGAGCTCAGGGACCTGGGATGGAAGTCTGCTCCTCATTTTATATGTACTTTTAGACGTGCACAAACTCACACATACATTCCAAAAGGCTAAGAGCATAATGACCATACGAGAAGGAGAAATAACCCCCTAGAAAAACACCACCACTAAGAGAGAAAAGTCAAACTCACATGCATTTATGCACACAAACACACACTTAAGAAAAATGCTCAAACTGGCTGAATTTGCCAGGAGTGCAAGATTAATTCTGTGAAACTGTATTTTTGTGGGGGGGAAACTCAGCGGTCCTTCAAAAATTGAGAAAAGATGCCAATCAAGTTTGTCGTACAATAATCTGTGACCTGGTTTCTCAATGCTGTCAGTACCATTGAGGGGTGAAAATAACAACACTACAGCCACATCCAATTATTTTCGTTTCAAGGCATTTTCGACATTTTCCTGTAAACATGGCTGCTATTTTTATAGTCACAGTTCTGAGCCATGATTGGCCCTATTAAAAGACTTATTTAAAATATGGATGCATCAAATATTGTGCTGTATTTTCAAAAGACTTTGGGGTGATTTCACATTCCTACAGCAGTGTAGGTTCATCAAGCAGAAGGAAAACTTGGTCATGATTTATGAAGAACCAAAAAGTCAGAATTTATGGGAGTGTAGCACCCAATTAATGGTGTCATCCTGCCAGGAGCCCAGAGTCACAACTGTGGTGACGGAGATATAAACGGGAAATGTCATTCGATTTATGATACTGCATATGTTGTTAATTTTTCACAGGACAGACTAATCAGTGAGTGTGAGTATAAACAACAGCTCCCCCTGAAGCAATGCACCCGAGAGCCGTTAGCCGCGTGCTAACTGAACAAAATTAAATTCTGGACTGATTTTGTGTGTCTAAAACTATCAATCTCATTTCAGAAAGCTATTACAAGAGTCTTTCAAGGGCAGTGTGCCTTTCTATGATGTGGTAGAGGAGTTTCTCTTGTACAAAACCTGAAGTTTTCAATTTCTTTTAAACAAGCTTGCTTTTTTACAAGTAAGACTGCAAATACGAGTTAAACCTTGCATACTACATACTGGATTAAAAGTATCAGTATACTTTGTCATTGAATAAACTCTAAGGGTTTTCAGTTTAAAAAACATTCTGTCAAGCTACAATATTTAATCAAGCGAGTTAAACCAATGATAAAATGATTAATGATGAAAGCGCTGCTTTGCTGTAAGATGTAAGAACTAACCCTGGGTTTTCAGAATAGTAATGTGTGCAATAAGCTGTCCCAACAGGTAAACATAGTCACCCTCACAACTCAACACAAGCATTAGAAGGTTAAACACATTTCCAATTTTTTTTTTGTTAAATATAGGCCCTCCATGCCAGTTAAATTTGTGTCATAACTGTATGCAGCCACTATTAGCTGGAGCTCTAGCTCTGATTAATGGCTGCTGTCATAATTTAATAATGTTCTACAACCTGGATTTAAACCTGCCTATTGCTGTTTGGCGGTATGATCTAAAAAGGAGAGATAGCACTGTATAAATGCTTTTTAAATGTAGGTACATTACATGTCGGGGGTAGGGGCTTGTCAGGGCAGGGCATAGTTTGTGACGTGTTTCCAACACCCAGTTTAGGTTACTCTGCAGGAGAGGATGGAGATACCTTCAGTTTATTGGTGTACAACATATGAACTTCAAAGCAGCAATGTTTTTGTTTTTGCTCTGCTGCAAATGCCATACATTTATGGATATAAGAAGCTTCCTTTGACATAAACAAGAGAGGATGATAATATGACTCACAACTGACTGACATCAGGTGACATATTTGTGTCTTAGATCTGAGCTGGAGTGACAGATGCCCAAAAACAACACCTGCAAGTACAGCCTCTATCTAAATGTGCTGCCAAAGAAAACAAAGCACCGTTCTTTGAGATTGTACCTTTAATGTCTTGTCAAGTATATCCTACGAAAAGTTGGATCCAACATGTGTACCAACAAACTGATCTTCACAAACACGACATTTATCAATTAAGCAAGATGTGCAAAGATAATACAGTTAATACATTTTGATCTTTATCATCCTTCTTTATTAACTTCTGTTATATTCAATATTTTCCTACTTTGTATTGGAGACTGTATAGTCTAAAAATGCATTTATCACCATTTAAAGATTTTCAGGTCTTGACTCTGCTATTTCAGGTTTAATCAGAATAGAAGAGTTGCTGTGAGTCAACTGACCGAGAGTAACTAATCAGAATACGTTTCTGTGTTTGGGTATTCTCCAAGACCCAAACTGTTAAATTTTAAACAACTGAATAGAACATTATAATGCTATAAATATTTAAACGTACCTTCATTTACTCCTGCTTGCCTTTTCAGTTTTTGCAGGTTACTCTTCTACCAATAAGCTTTATTTTCAGTTTGTCTTTTATTTCAGTATTTTCATTGTGTGTAGTAATGTGTTTGGATCTTTTGCACATACAAACTAAGGAGGCAGAATCTTTTACTTAGAAATGCTTCATGCAGAATGTACCCCTTTAAGGGAAGCTTTATGGTCATTGATAAGGTGGCTGTGGCTCAGTGGTAGAGGTGGACATTTCTCAACCAGAAAGTCAGGGGCCTGATCCAGTGTTCCTGCAGCCAAAATGTTACTGTGCATCTGAGCAGGAGCTGAACCCTGAATTTCATAGCCATAAGTGTGTGAATGGGTATGAATGGGCTTATTTAGAACTGATTGGCCTATGTAGTAACCTCTGCCATCATTCTGTGAATATGACATGAAATGTTACATAAGCTTTGAGTTGTCTAGGACAGTGTTTTTAACTGGTCTAGCCTCAGTACCCACAAACTCCTGAGCAGTAAGGATCTTAAACGGAGACTGAACAAAACAACCATGTCCAAAAACATCTTTATAGACTCTTTGGACACACTTTTTTTCTAGGCACACACTCACAACCAACTAAAAATGACTCCACAGCTGACTTTTGGGTCTCGACCCAGCAGTTGAGAACCACTGGTCGAGAAGACTACGAAAATTCTGAGATTAGCATCCACCTCCTTTTATACATGATCTTACATTTTATTTTGAAAACTGGTTTCAAGGCCCCTGCTGTCATCAGAAAGTGAGAGGAGTAGGTCAAAAGAGTAGGGTGATGAAAGTCTCACTTTCCTCCCACCCTCTCAGGCCGCTGTGACAGGGGACAGGGGCGAAAACATGCATGTGTGAAAGCTGTCCTACACTTGTTAATTTGCCGATGGGGTTACATCCATTCTCTATGAACTACGGAACAGATTTTGTCTTGTTTTTCTTTTTCACCCTTTGCAAATTTACTGTAACATATCTGATTAGAAACTAGGGCTACATTAATTCTTTTCATGCTTTGATAGGATTCACTTTGTTCCCTTCACTTCTTTCTGTTTGTACGAGCTTTCATTGTACATGTATTTGGTACAGCTCTTGTCCTGCTGTTGCCCTCCTTGTTGCGTCAGAGCGGTTTAAAAAAAGAGTTCAGATTAGCACAAGCATGGAAAATTAATGAGAGTGTCATAAGCAATAGAGACTCATAGAGATAAATTGATGTTTACTTTTAACTGCTCTCCTTGAGTGTGGGTCACTCAGGAGAGAAATAACGAACAAATGAAGGAAATGGAAGCTCACAACACAAAGTGCAGCTAAGGCTGATTTACAATTAGACCGAGAATCCAAATGTTTGCCAGTTTCTGAACCAAAAGGTCACCCATCCAGACTGGCATTGCCATCCCTGGTACAATGTTTGCAACGTCTCTGTATTCTGTCGTTGAATCAACTTTGCATTTCAAACAATGCAGACATAACAAAGGTATAAAAAACAGAGACATTAACAGTTGAATGAATTCCACCAGTAATAATGACACATGGACCCACAATTTTAAAAAAGAAAGCACATAAACTCCCTATAAAACATAGCCAGTATCGTATTTTAAAAAAACATGGCACCTGATGGCTGCTGATAGCTGCTGTCAGAGGGGATTGTCTGGGCTTGTCAGACACCAAAGCAAGTAGACAATGTGCCTGGTGAATGTGATCTCACCTTTCTTTCAGCAGCAATATCCTGAGAACACAAACCCCAAACTGAGATCACAGAGGGATTTCTTAACATGTTTTAACCAAGGACCAGACAGCACTGGAACTAGCACTGGATTGAATTGCTGAAGTAAGAGAAAGTACTTCCCTTGTATCCTTCATAATATTGCTTTAGTGAAGATCAGCAATGTCTTTATACCATCTCAAACGCCTCACAATCTTGAAGACAAAAACAACTTGCCTCAAAACATTTGATAAATGTTGTCTAACCCATGTAATAGTCAGTATCAGATGGGAAGAGTGAAAGGTAAGGTGTGATTATCATTATCACTTTTCTTACAGACAAGAATTTTGAAAAGGACAGCCAAAAAATGATAGTGGCGGATTGTACAAAGTTCATTTCACAGGAAAGTTGCATTTTTAATGTTTTGCATCTGACATTGACAGGCCAGAAATAAAATCCCAGAGTGAGTGAGAAGTAAAACACCCCTACAAAATCATAATTTTTGATTTTATGCAAGGATAACCAATCATACCAGACGGTTACATTTCTCATTAGCTCACATTACAGCATATTTGAATGGATTAGAGCTAATGGAAGAGACAAGCAGATCAGCAGCTCTGTGTATTAAAAACATCAGCAGTGCTGAAAGTGAAATACTATAAATATATGGAAACAAGGGAAGCTTGTGTAATATGTTTGGCTCAAACACAGTCGAGCAGAGTCAGCCTTGGACTGAAGACACAAGTTATGATAAAACCCTCCCACAAGACTGCATTCTCTCTTTGATGTTAAGAGAGGAGAGGAAAGGTCATTGGATGTTGTTTAACCAAAGGTACGATCAAGGTACGTCGACGTAAAAGACAGGTGAACTTAGGTAGATAGACATGACATTATCATGAGCAATGCACAAGCATATAATAGGTAAGGCTATAAAAAAGCAGAACATTGATGTTTTGTAGATGCTGATCAGACTCAGTTTGCTTCCATTAATATCAAGTACTCATACAAAGGTTTTCATTGCAAAGATTTATTATGCATTTAAAAAATGGAATTCAAGATGACAGTCTTCACTTACAGATTTATGGACATCTTAAAATGTTTTTATTCTTTTACTCCCTTTTAATAATGCGTGCATATTGGATAGTTTAGGCCTGTGTCATATCCACCAGAGTGACCATAAATTTCAAGTTGCTTAACATTGCATGACTTCCTAAGATTTATTCCCAATGCTAATGCACATGTAAAATATATAAATATATGTATAAAAAGAGTTTTCTTGAACCACAAGCCTGCGTGAGCACTTCCCCTCTGCCAGATGAGCCTCCACCCATATCTTCACACATTACAGCCTCTGTGGTATCAGTCAAGCATTCTGTGTGTGTATGCAGACGTAGCTGTGTGTGTAGTGGTGGCTGTCGTCCTAAACTGCACTTGTGATATAAAAAAGGGATATCTCACTGAGCCACAGATGTGGCCGCTGAAAGCAGTCTTTCTGCTCCCCAGAGGAATAGTTTTTAGAAAATCTTGCAGAAGTAGTGCAGCACAGAGAAATGTGAGAAGAAGCTGGCTCAGCAGTAGATAGCAGGTGGAGACATATTATAGAGGGACGAATTTAACAACAAATGACTGAGCTTCACATTTTGAGATAAACAAGAACAGCTTTACTGAAAAGATGCAGCCTTAAGTGTTTCTTAGAAAGCATAAACGGTGATAGAAAATATGGTAGTGCCAGAATTAGTAACTCATAACCATTTGGCAAAAAATCGATTTTATAGTTCTTTGGGACTGCACAGGTGTTGCTGTTTTCAAGCATTGCTTATTTTCCACTTTAAAACCATCTCCAAAAGAGATCCAAAAGTTAATTCACAGGTTTTATGTTACGTCTTTTCTCTAAAGAATGAGCTTCCTGAACAAAAGTCCATGTTGGACATTTCAGATAGAAACAGGAATGTGTTAAATGCTATTATGAAATTTGGTGTACCCATTTTGGATTAAATAGTGCAATATATCAGGATAAATATCGAGACTATGCCTACGGAGAAAGCAGACAATATATCAATATTTTATATTATGACTCTGCAGTTATGAAGATTGGGGTTTTACACAGTTGCCTGAGTGATCCTCAGGTTATAGAAAAGTAACAAATATCAAAATATTGAAAGCGGGCCCTGGTGGCACAGTGGTTAGTGTGTGCATCCCCATATATGGAGGCTATAGTCCTCAACATGGAGTCTGGTTCAACTCCAGCATGTCTATCTCCACTCTATCTCCATGATTTCTGTCTCTGTCCACTGTTCGTTCTCTCCAATAAAGGCCCAAAAAGCCCAAAAATAAAGTGTTAGATAAGAACTAAAGTTGGCTAGAATCAAAGGTGGAAGCCGTATGCCAGCACAAGCCTTGTTAACGTTTGCAGAAAAACTCCATGAATTCAAACACGTTTTTCACTCAGACTTCATTCAGAGTTTATCCTGCCAGTCTCCTAATACTTTTTCCACTGAAAGCCTGAGTGAGTGGATTTGAGAAAGCATAAGGATATAATCAAGAGAATTCAATGAGAGTGAGTTGGAAAATGGGTGGTGGCGTTTAGTCCCTCTGATCAGTGCACAACCATAGACTGTAGGCACACGACCGTTGTGATCTTTGTGAATGTCATTAAACTTCTGCATCATGATTTCTGCTCACCAGTATGTTTTTCTCCACCCTTTTTTGGATAATAGGATTCTGTCAGAATACACGAACCATTGATGTAGGGAAATATTTTCGTTACTTTGTCCAATATTTCCATATCGTTCTTTTTACATCATGTCTTGCCTAAGGAGACACCCTCCCCCCTGTCATCCGACAGGTGTCTTCTCCTGCAGAAAAGTGCATGTGCCAGCTAGCTCAGGAGGATTTCAGAGGCAGTCCTCTCTAAAATTCTTTATGATTGTTCCAGAGTGCATATGTGAAAAAGGCTCAACATACCGAAAACTCCTGAGAATGTCCTGATTTTTTTCTGATTGAGCTGTATGTGTTAACTCAAACAGCCAGACTTCTTTGAGCCAGCACCTAGTCTTTTGTCCTTTCCTCCCTCCCTTGACAGACATTAGGGGGAAAAAAACCCATCATGCTGTGAGGGACAAGAGTGAAAAAGTGACTCAGGAAAATTTCAACTTTTTTTTAAAATTTCATGTGTAAACATAACATTTTATTGTTTGACTTGTTTTTACAAAGTTTGTTGCACATTTCAAATTTGATTAAATTGGAAGTTTCAAATACTGAGTTGTTTTCATGCTTGCATGTGTGTGTGTGTGTGTGTGTGTGTGTGTGTGTGTGTGTGTACAGGAGGGGTAGTCATTGTGTCTGTGCAGGTCAAGCATCCTCTGCTCTGCTCTCATATCAGCTGAGATGAAGAACTGTGTTCAATCCATCAGGGCACAGCTGTGGCTTACAGCCTGTTGGTCAAGGTCACCTCTCTCTCTCTCTTTCTCTCTCTCTCTCTCTCTCTCTCTCTCTCACACACACACACACACACACACACACAAACACACAAAAACTAAGACCTTGCATACACAACCTTATGGCAAATATATACGTTCTTTGTAACAGCACAAGACAAAATCTTAAGATGTAAACAACCACACTTTTCTCTGCTAATTTTCTATTCAGTTAGAAGTAAACTAAATTACAGAAAATTGAGTTGAGTTGTTTTCTTTGTTTGGTTGTGAGGAAGTTAAGTGTGTGTTTATTTTCTGGTTGTGTTCAAGACATGAAATTGACTCATAATGTGTTTGTCCATTACTGCTCCTATTGCCTAAAATCAGACAAATGGCTGAGCCAAGTTTGAAGATGCCCCCAGTCTGATCAAATTGATTCATTGTCATAATGCCTGCCCAATTAATTTACCTTTTGCAGCTGAGGCTTTGTCAAGAGGTTGGCTAATTGCTGCTGCTTGCATCACAGACCCTCTCTGCAGGGAGGGAAGCCAAACGCTGAACCAGAGAACAAGCAGCCATCTGTAGACAGGTTGGTCAGAGAGCCGGGCCGTGGTAAACATCGATATGGAAGAAACCTGAAAAGTTTCCATGCAGCTCTATCATTCAGCTGGAGACCAAAAACTCTTTGAGTGAAGAAGACAGTTTCATATTTTTCAGCCCAAATTAAGCCTAAAATTTTACAACAAAAATTTAGTAAAAAAGATGAAACACTAAAGCAAGTGATTCACTAATTGATTGTGAACTGTTTAAAGCTAAGTGGGAAAAAAAGGCTTTGATTCTTCTGATCAAAACAGATGGTGTTTCTGTGACTGTGGATTCCAGCTGTAAAGTAGCACTCTCTTATGTTATTACTTTTCCTTTATTTATGAAGATCCGGATCGTCAGAGCAGTTCTTCTATTTTAGCACATAATGATGCATGCTCTAAAAATAAAACTGGTCCATTTTCCCCATCACATTCAGCCTGTGCTGACGTTGTGTGGTCCCAGGTGGGGTACACACACCCTGCTGTTGTCTCCATGATGCTGCATCTCTATATTTAATCTCTGTGTTGTTAATAATTTCACAGATTACCTGGAGCTATAATCACATGATGTGTGACGAAGGGAAGGTAAAGCAGAGGCCATCTGGTTGGATTGGGTGTGGCTGAGCCCACACACATTTATACACGGACATGCACACATTTTAAGCATAAAGGCAGGCCAACATTACACGTATGCACACACACACACACACACACGCACACACACACACACACACACACACACACACACACACACACACACACACAGTCAAGAAGGATTGCATACATAAACAACAGAGAGCAGAAACAGCATTATCCTGATTATAATTAACCTGTCATTTAACCTGTATTCCACTTTAATCATCACAAACAGTGAGCCAATAAATCAAGCTGATGTTGCCAGCTTTTTAAAATTCTATTAAATATTGGCTTCTGCCCATTCAATGACATGCAAAAAAAAATAAACAGTGACTAATTATGGCCTGAAACAGCTATTTACACTGTAAAACATCTGCAAACCCTGCCATGAGAGTGTGCATTCTTTGCAAATGTGTTTATGTTTCATATTTGATAAACTGTATCAGTTGCCCTGATCATAGAAAAGTAAAAGTGGCTCCATCATCGCTATGGTTACAAAATAATTGAATATGAAAAATGATTTGATTGTCTTCTTTAATTTCTTCGAGATCAATTTTCTTGTTTTTTATTTTTCCGGGCACAAACAAAATTGCACAACATTAATAACTGCTTGCTCAATGACATCAACATTCATGGATGGAGATAAAATATTCACAGCCTCTGTATGTCCTTCTATCTTCCTTTTTCTTTTGCCCTTCACTCTCCAACAGTATCAATATCCACTTCTCTTGCAGAGTGCCCCCCCAACCCCCATGGTTGCATCATCTCTCATCTTTTCTCCTCTCCCCGCCCTGCTGCCTGCTATCAAACCTCTCCATCTCTCTCCTCCTCCTCAGCCAACAACCTGTCAGTTATACCTCAGAGCTATGGGACACAGCTGCCACATATCTGTAACCTCTATGCACACTCAGTCACTCATACACACACACACACACACACACACACACACACACACACACACACACACACACACACACACACACACACACATGTGACTGCCTCTCTGGACTATAATCAGTGGGGTCTCAGCTGCAGGTCTGGCCATCTCCCCTCTGAGGGCTGAAAGATCAGTCGGCTCTCCAGGGGGGAGAAAGTGTGTGTGTGTGTGTGTGTGTGTGTGTGTGTGTGTCTGCGGTGTGTGTGTGTGTGTGTGTGTGTGTGTGTGTGTGTGTGTCTCTAAATTTCAAAGGTTTAGAGACAAATTTGGAATTTAAATTAGCTGTTATGGGACTGCTTGCTAAGTGAGGACAAAACGTGTTTTGTTTTTACTGCAGCTGCACTAGAAAAACATTGTCGCGAAACATTTCTGATTTAGTCATTCAACCTTTGAAAGAGGTTCGATTGCAGAGAAATACCTGAACAAAGATATTTTTTCAACCAGTGCGCAATGATGTTTGATCCAACATGTTGGGCTGACTTAATAAAGTCTAGGTGGAATTAATGAACTCACCACATGACTTTATTGACCCAGCCTGGACCAATTTACCTCAATTCGAACTTAATATATGACTGAATAAATGCTGCCTCTAGGCTCAAATAAAGGTGTACATTTGGAAATAATAGCTATATAGTTCATAACTAAGTGGAAACGAGGCAAATACAATATAATCTTTTATCACAAATATTGAATAACAACCGAAACCTGTATATTAGTACTGTAATAGATGGTTGGCCCTCTGGAGTGGCCTAATAATGGCAAAGAAAAAAAGAGTCAACAAATGTAGAATCTGCATTTGGGGGTTTACACTTGGAAGTATTGGAAGTCATCTGGTTTGTGATACATTTGTTGGTGAATTAAAATTAGCTACGAGTTAATTTGAAAGAAGTGGCTTCTATTCAGGTCCATACAGTAGCACTGAAGTAAACCAGAATGAAGCCTGTGTCACTTAATAATTAAAGTTAAACTGAGACATGCTAGAAACAAATGACCAGACTACTCCTCCACGGGGTGAAACAAACAAAGAAATGATGGTGGTTATTTTGCAGACATGTTTGGAGATGTGAATTTCTTTTGTTTTAAACACAATATCACTTCTCAAGTCACTTATAGACAGTAAACAATGCAGCACATGTTTTCCAACACTGGGAGAAAGCAAAAAAAACTCTGAGAAAAACACTGATTTATTTTCAACATATGGATGGAAATGGCAAACTTATAACCAAAAAAATAAACCTTTTCAACTAATCAGCAATAACACAACACTAACATTCAGTTTGAGATGTGTTTCTGGCCACCTGTTAAAAGAAAATCCAAATCAAATCAATATTGACTCCCTGTCTTTTGTCTCCAGCAACTCAAAACGGGATTATATGGCTCTTTACTAACTAAAACCTCCACTTTGTTTACCAGAAAGTTTCCAACTTTGTCAGACTGCCATTAGTTGGTGGGAAGGTAGTGTACTGAGGACAAAACCAGAAGCAGGAACTGTGCTACCATATAAGAGCAGTGAGAGTTGGTTGCTGAATAGAACAATTCTGAAGCTTCAAAGAGCAAGATGTGGTTGACAGTCCTCTGTGGTATTTTCACGACTCTTTTCTAACACAAGCAGTGACGTGAGCCATTGTTAATTTATGTTAGAAAAAAGACTTTGTGTAATAAATATGTTATAAAAGTGTCATCTTTTGAGAAGCAGAGTATGATAGAGTATCTATAAGTTATGGGGCAGTCACTGTTTCTTTTTTTAAATGTAATTCTTCCACAAGCGCTGTGCAATGGTTAGGTCTACAGGGAATACATTTATGAGTCAATGCTTTGTCCCCAAAGGAGAATTAAACCAACAATATGTGTCTGGTATGTGCGTCTAAGAGTGTGTAATGCTCAATAATATCTGTGCATGTCTGGGTAAAACCGTAATTTTTTTGTGGGTATAGTTCCAGCTACAGTGTGTCTAAGCCTGTGCATATACAGTAATGTACATGCAGAGATACAGTATATGCCAGTGTGTGTGTGTGTGTGTGTGTGTGATCTCTCCAAAGCCCTGAAGGTCAGTTGTGAGGTGATTATACTTCAGCTGCATCCAGGTTTGGAGCATAAACAGCTGCACTTCCGCATTGATTTCCTGTCACTCCAGATGGAAATTCATACTGTACACCAGATTGGACCATATCCCTCAACCCCTCCCCAACCCCTTTATCTCACACACACACACGCCTAATTATCCCCAAACTGATGAATGATTTCAAACTTAGTGTGTGAAAGGTGAGGGATCAGGCGGCGTTTCTGACAGGTCACTGATGGTTTCAGTGGATGACTGGAAATGTATTCTCTGAGATCTGGATGAACTGTCAAACGAGGTTAAAGGGAAAGGTTTCATTTGGAATTTTAATCCTCACATTTTAAACAACTGACATGCTATTGAAATTCAAATGACCACTTCCCCAGTATTTCTCAATCTTACCACATGAATATGAATACAGTGATAGCGTCCATCTGATTGTTCCTTTATATGCATGAGGAGACAGGACTTGATGAATTGGCCAAATCTGTGTACCGATCCCCATTTGAGATTATTGGACCAAGAAACCAATTGTCTATAATGAGAACCATTTACGCCCACACTGGATGGACTCTTAATGTTTTTGTGGGTCTCATCTTGACCCGGCCTTGTTACATGAGCGGTCAAAGGTCAGACATCTTGTGAAGGGAGCATCAGTCACACTTGACATTTAGTATTGACCTCTGCAGAGTGTGTGGAAGCTGTGAAGGCGCTGACGGTTCATCAGTGAAGGTGGAACGAATGGAAACGCACATAAACACAAGCGTAGAGGCCTGTTTTGTGCACACACTGCTTTCAATTTCACCCCACACCACCCCCATCCCACACACATTTAAAAAGCTTTTTATTTCAGGCAGTGATTGCCGGCTTTGAACGCTACTTGTGAATGGGGACTACCATTAAGGCTTGTTCATTGCTGTGCTAACAGCCCTGTTTGCTCTGACAGGTCAGGGCTGGGAAAGTGGAGCCGCATGAGTGATGACATCAACGGCTCATATTCATGCAAAAAGCCATGCTGCAAATGAAAACCGTAATTTAGACTAACACAAAGGTAATGGATTTCAAACCATCACATTTGACCCACAACTGCAATTTGTCTTTTTTTTTTTTGTGGCTATTTTATAAATTAATTTTTTCACAACTTTTTGATAAGTATAATTTATTAAACTCGATACACATCGGCTCAGCGAGTCACTGGTATTAATTCAATATTGCATTAACTGACCAGTGAAACAAAAATAGAAAGTGAATACATCTTCCTATGCTTTTATTTAAAAGTATTTTACAATGAATGAGTGCGACACTGGGCTATTACTGATTAGTGTCTGTTTTAAAAGCGTTGGCTGGAGATGACCAGTGCATTTGAGATTTGTTCCAGCTGTAAGAGTGTTTTCTTGCTCTCTCTCTTTCTCTCCCACACACACATACACGGACACTTCTTCCATAATTGATGTGGGAGATGAGGCTCCCCAGGGGTCATCTCTCCTCTCTCTTCATCCCTCCTCTTTTCCCCAGCTGTTCTTGGCTGTCTCCAGCTTACCCTCCTTTCTCCTCCCTTTTTTTATTATTTTTCTTCCTCTTTCGTTTCACCCCTCCATACCCTGCCTTTCATCTTGTCCACCCATTTACATGCCTGCTGGCCCTCATCCATTTAATGTTTCTGACGGCACCAGGGGTTACCGGTTTGGCTCCTGTGAAGCACTCATAGCAAGATGCCTTTCTTTTTAACCTCCTTTCTGTTCACCCTCATCCTGTGTCTCCCTGCATCTACATCTAGACTACAGTACAAATTACACCCCCAACAAACACACACACACCTACACACACACACACACCTACACACACACACACACACACACACACACACACACACACAACCCCTCCCTTTACAACACACTAACACATATTTCCCCTCTCTCTCACTCTCTCCCCTCAGAGGCTTTTATCATACCGTACCTGGGTCCCTCTCCAGATGTTAAGTGTCTCCCTGGCTGGTGGAGATAGTAAGGAGAAAGAAGGCACCAAGAAAAGCACCCCCCCACCCCCGCCACACACACACACACACACACACACACACACACACACACACACACACACACACACACACACACACACACACACACACACACACACACACACACACACTCTAGATAGAGATGTATAGTGGAGGAAAGCTGGATTACTGTGAAATCATCAGAACCTTTTAATGGAAAAGACACACACACATTTACACACACTATAAAACACACACTCACATTAGCTCAGACCTTGCTGGTCACCCATTGGTAATCTTATATTCTAATATAAAGTACAGGCAATATATCTCACCTTGTATAATGCATTTACATACAGTGTGACTCAATTTATCAAATATGACACTTATACAATATTTGCAGGTAATTTAAGCACAATGTGACTTTATGTTGCATTAAATTCATCTTTATTGGATTTATTATCGAGGGTACTGAGAAAGAACATGCTTTATCGCTCAAGTATTAAAAAAAGACCCTTTAAAAAAGTCTCTCATATTTTTTTTCACTTTCCACTATCACATAGTGAGGGAAAAACATATCATACAGTTTGTGCAGAGTATTTTCACCTGAATGGGCATCGGACAAATGAGCCAAAACCGAAAAACATGTTTTAATTTGGATGGATGAAGAGTGAGTATATTAACATGTTCTCTCAAATCTTATGGAAGGACGTTCTGTTGTTAAAAAAAAAAACGTGAAAAAAGTGACACAATACAAAAAGCTTGACAGTTAAACTATAATTAGACAGTAATAATAAAAAAATAAACAATGTGGATGTTTAAGAGGAGCAGGAAGTGGATTTTTAATTTTGAAAGACAAAGAATAAGACAGAGAGAGAAACATGTAACTAAATAAACAGCATATTAACCATCTGAGCTAGTGTTAATAAGTTAGCACCACACAAGTATGACCTATCGGGCTGTGTGGATTTAACAACAGTATGTGTCAGCTCCGTCCTTATGCAGCTATGCAGGTATATGGACATTAGTTGACCATGTTAAACATATCACTGTTTGGTCACTTTTATTTGCCACTTGTTGGCTGGCCAATGGACAGCTATTTTTTTTTTTATTTTTTTTTTTAAATAGTATTTATCTATCACAGCTTTAAGGGTTCATAGCTTTAATATTGTGTTTAAACCATAGTTTTAATCTTTCCTGACAAAAAACATTCACAAATATGTAATGTAACTTTAATGATATTAATACCTTTTTGTGTTTTGTGATACGAGATCGGAAATTATAACAAGTGAGACTCTGAGACGACAATGAAAAGGAGTTATGTTGGGCCAGAAAACGTGAACATTTTAGTAAGATGATCTGGTGTTGTATTTCATACATTTTCACCTACATATTCATGAGATGTGTCAAACTTACATATTGCTCCTTTGAAGTCTAATAAGTGTGCGTGTGTTACAGGTCAAACACTAGCCCGAGGAGGCTGTCTGGTTGCTCTGTCTGGTTAAGGTGGCTCGCAGGCTTCCCCCAAGCACAGAGAGGACCCTTAGTCCCTGGGGAACAAAAATCCGACCATCCTCCAATCACAGATCAAGCAGATGGTGAAGGACTAAAAAGTTATTGGCAGTGAAGGCTCTCTAAAATGTTCCTGACAACAACAACAGCACTGTAAGTGGCCGTACGGAGGAGCAACAATGAATAAAACATGGAGCTGTGACTCCTATTTGACTCCTTCTTGTTGACATTTTCTCAATCAAAAAAAGAAAAAAAAAAGAAAAGCACAAGCTCTTGAACACATGAATCACAACCTACAAACATATGAGGGATGGGATGGATTTACATGCAGCAGATATACTGAACTGATTCTTTTGTGAGCAGAGAGAATATTTTGAAATGTCTCTTCTTCTGAAGCTTTAATACCTGGCAGCATGAATGGTGAAGAATGACTGAGAAGTTGTGCAGAAACATGAAACAATGCCTGTGCTGGAATCAAATCTGCAGGACACCAGAGTATATGTCTTTACTGTATACATGGAAGACTTTAGGTCTGATATGTCAAAACAGGAACCATCACTGAGGGGAGAAGGAAGTGTTTAGATATTTAGTGGTGGTTTCAGTCAGAATGTTTTAGATTTTATAGAATAGAATAAAAATAAATGTGGTCTGTTTTGACATCACATTAAAGGTGCACTTATAAGCTTGATTTTTTTTTAAAATTATTTTTGAGTTTACACCAACAAAGTTTGAGCACATCTTGGAATAGTAGTATCTATGTCAAATAATACGAAGGGGTGAGGTTAAGGGGAATATGAAGTGGAAGTGAAAATGAAATGAGCCGAGTGTAACGGTGTTTCACAATTCCACCCTTTTTCTTTGTTTTGTCTTTTTGGATAAGGCTCATTCTGGCTGTGTTTATACTTAATTTTAGCCTGCAAATAATGATGAGCTGTGCCCAGTTTACCAACATCACCAACACAAACAAACTAACAAACACTGTTATTATAAAGATTGAATCACAACTACAGAAAACATTCTGTACTTTTTCAGCCACAGGTTTTATCCATGTTTGTTCTGGAGTGTTGGCGGATAAACTACTTCTGTTCAGACTGAAATAGCTCAACAACTATTGGATGGGCATGGGCTGCTTATTTATTCTTACATATTTCTAATACATTGATGATCCCATGATGATGCTTCTCAAAGACTGATGATCACTGACACTGCCAAGTCTATATATAACATATATTTGTATCTGTTTGTCACTATAAGCTATCTGTAGCTTAGTTCAAACTCCTAGGGTGTGTGGTCCCTTTGGGTTTCACACACGGCTCCTGCCCATGCTGCACATTTGCCGATGGATCTCACGATTACAGTAGTTTACACCGGTTGAATGGGTGGTAATCATGCATGTTGCAAAGTGTTTTTCATCACCATGAACCCTCTGCTACTTGCACGGCACACATCTGCTCAGCCTGAGAGAACAAATGGCTCCGTCTGAAACATTCGATCAGACACGCACACTTACAGACACACACACACACACACACACACACACACACACACACACACACACACACACACATACACACTCAAAGAAAGACTGTTGTATTTACTCCCTCGAGACACACTCATTTACAACAAGTGAAAAGCAGCTTTAACCGTCTCCCAAAGAGTTCACGATCATCTAAATATTGTGACAAGGTGGAGAGGAGGGCCACAGCACGGAAGCACAGATGGATGAAGCTCAGAGAATCTACCCCCCTCGTATTTGATTAGTACACACACGTACACACACACACACGCTCCTTTCACGTGTGATAAATCTGTAACAACCAAATGCAAAGGAAGTGATGACTTGATTATAGCTGACACCAGTGAGTGTTGCTTTGATCTAATGATGGAGAAGCAAAGTGTACTTGATGTAATTTAGCTCAAGCGTCCATTTATCTTCCACAATTTACCCGCAGCTATCAGCGAAGCTTTCGCACCTCCATCTCAGCTGTCATTCCCCCAAATTAATTAATGTTGTGAAGGCCGATGCAATATTTTGCTTTAACAAGTTCGTAAAGTTAACTCTGAGTGTTTCCTCTTTTAAAAGACTCCATTAAACCCAGAGTGCTATAACAAGAGTAAATCTGTTGCTTTTGTTTTTTATCAGACCTCTGACTGGGGGGATCTGGCTTGAGGTTAATGAAGGAGGAGGAAGATTTCATCTGTCTGTGCATACACATTTGTGTGTGTGTGTATGCGAAGGCAGAAACAAGCGGATTTCATACCATAATGCCCCAGATTTATTCCCTTAGACACCACACAAGCTACCCATCAACCAACCAGCCCACAACTCAGAAGATGTGATTTAGCTGGTTTATCTCATGTGAAATTCTCCATTAAAGACGACTTATCTTCAACCAATGATGGCGCATGACTAGGGGTGATTTACAGGAGAAAACATTGGTAAGACAGGCTTGAAGGAGACAAAGGCGCAGTGGAGGACAGTGGATTCGTCTTTGCTGAAGCATATGGAGAGATGTGCAGCACCAATAGGATTTTCTCAGTGGAGTCCAAGGTACTGGGATTTGGGACGACATTTTTTGAACATTTTTAATCACGTTTGAAAAAACATTATTTTCCTTCCAAACCATTAAACTTTCACGACTGATTCTTTACACTGAAATAAACAGTTGGAAGTTTTTCTGAGAAAAAAAAAAAAGTTTCATACTATTAGGCTACAAATAAGTAAGGCCTAAAGCAAATTACAGGAGATTATAAAGTAAAGTATGCCTTTATTAAAAATAAAACTATTACATGCGACTTCTTCACCTCTATTATTTGTTGAACCAACCCTGCACTCATGAGTTTGTTTGTTACAAGCTCAGTGTTCAGCAGTATGGCTCCTATGGAGACTTGATTAGAGCATGCACTCTCTCCTTCCACCCAGCAAACACACACTTCTACTCACAGGAGCCTTTCTCAGACACACACACACACTGATACAGACTCACTCACACAAATGAATACCTCGACAGCTACAGGCAGACATACACTGAGAGAGACAGATGGTTAATTGCGAGCTCTAAACATGCAACCTTACTGAAATCCCCCGATGCCACTAAAGCACTTACAGGTATTCAGTTGAGCATGGAGCACGACTATCCATCACACACTCTCACTCACACACACACACACACACACACACACACACACACACACACACACACACACACACACACACACACACACACACACACACACACATAGGGACAACATAATCCATGTTGTTGGCACAGGAGTCTTGGAGCAGCTGCCTTGCTACACACGGTGAAGAGGGCATCATCTGGCTTCTGAGAAAAGCCTGTCAGTTATCACACATTTGGTCGGACGTATAATCCTGCACCTACACACACACACACAAACACGCAAGCACTGCCACCTACACAAACTCTAACAGGAACACACGTCACACAATTAATAATGAAGTTAGCCGTACAGATTGAATGGTGGTGATCTGAGAGCCCATCCTCTCTCTTCCCTCTAAGTAACGAACACTCAAGTTTCCCTGCAAAGAATACAGCCTCATAAATACTTAACTGTAAGTCTATCAATAAACAAAAAGAGAAATAAATAAACCACTAAGTTAGTTACAGCAAAAAACAGGCTGGCAAGCAGGCGGGCAAGTATCCCCATTATGTGTGTGTTTTAGTCTCTGCCTGAGATTTCCTGCACAACAATGCATGCTATAATAATCTGCAGACATTGTTGATTATGGACGGAGTGCAGGGATTTTAGGGGTGATTTACAGGAGAAAACATTGGGAAGACAGGCTTGAAGGAGACAAAGGCGCAGTGGAGGACAGTGGATTCGTCTTTGCTGAAGCATATGGAGAGATGTGCAGCACCAATAGGATTTTCTCAGTGGAGTCCAAGGTACTGGGATTTGGGAAACAGGATTAGCTGCAGTGTAATAATGTGGATGTGATGGGGGGCAGAGTGCTCAGAAGAGGCGGCCCATGTGTGTGTGTGTGTGTGTGTGTGTGTGTGTGTGTGTGTGTGTGTGTGTGTGTGTGTGTGTGTGTGCTTATTGTGTGAAGAGGCAGTCAAAGGAATTAAGATGTTCCTCAATTTCCCTCTTTTTTGTAGAGTTTGAAGATGCAATCGTCCTAATTTTAGGGACGAGGGTTGTAATAAAACATGATGACGCAAAGTGAATTAACACATGTGGAACCTTGCACGTTCTCGTCCATACACAAAATACACAATCAATTACAAAGTCACAACAAGGCAACGCTTCATGAGAAGAGAATGACATTAAAATAAATTATTCCCATTGTTTCCTCATTCTGCACATAACATAAAACTTTGAACAACTCTTTGACAGTTTTGTACATTTAAGTAAGAGTTCACAGTCTTTTATTTACACATACAGAGATCAAGAAGTTTTACTAGACCTCTGTTGCCCTCTTCTTATTTTTATTACATTATTAAGCTCAATTCCAACAATTAGCTAAACACAACTACTTCTGTTAAATAACTTTTTCTCAAACATTGTTCATGTGTTGAAGTGTTCAAATTTATAGCTAATTAGTTTTAATAGATTATTTGATGCAAAAAAAAGCAGATATAACATTATGATTGACAGCTCTTGTTGACAAATTCGGCCCCTGTGGCACTCTCTGCAGTGAGAGCAAATGTTATTTGCTTTGACTAGCAGAAGGGGCGGGACAGCAATCATCTCTACTCATGTCCTGTCATGACTGTCACAAGGCCATTTTGGCTTTATTTCTGTATAATTTAAGTAGATGGCATTGTGTTGTACATATTCATATCAATGATTACAGCCAAAGTGTTCACTTCTTGCACTCTAGTGGAAGACACTACTTGGACTACAAATGCCAACCAGAACACTTTCAACACCAAGTGTCTTTCCCACACCTACACAGCATTCGTGTGAGGCATCTGCTCATCCTCTTAGTCTCCAACTAAACAGTTTGCTGTCAGATTGCATTGTGGGTAATGTAGGAAACAGGAATTTGACAAGGGCAAAGAATGCATCTCTTGTTCTACTGCATTGCTGTCCTTTATCTTTGTTAATTTGTCCATTTTGAGTCTGATGGGAGTGCTATGATAGTGGCAGATATTTTGTTCACCAATTTAAATTATAATTCAACTGGAAATGTGTTAAATTATGGAAGCAGTTCACTGCCAACTTGCTGTTCCTTTTTGACTTTAAGTGCACTTACAGCTAATTAGAGACATTACGGGGGATTGGATCCTCTGCTTATAAGAAGCTCTTTCCTCACAGAGACACTAAGAGAACTTTGGACACTTTGAACACATTAATTCAATGACTACGGTCATCATATCTTTAAAAGTGTGGTGCTCGTCCAAAACCAAAATGAGAAAAAAGGCAACGGCATTATACATACATAAATCAGAAACCTGCATTTGCAGTTATTTGTCATATTTAAAATGAGGATATGGAGTCAGGTTTTATTCTGCTGTACTCATGGCATGATTCATATTTCGGACAGATATGGTAAATGGACTTGAGCATGTGTAGTATCACTAAACTCAAAGCACTTTAACAACGCAGGTCACTCCTAGACATTCACACACTCATGGCAGAGGCTGCTATGTAAAGAGGCCCTCAGAACTTATCCCATATTCAACACTGCCACTGAAGCAGGAGCAGCAACTCGTGGTAAAGTGTTTTGCACAGGTTACGTCGGACATGTGACTGCAGGAGCTAGGAATCAAACCCTAAACCTTCTTATGGACTCTAGCAACTGAGCTACAGCTGTCCAGTATAGCATTTGTCTCTTTATATTTGTCACTTCTCACCTGTGCGCCGACGTGAGTGGCCGCACATTCAGTAGCTCCGTCCCTGTCGTAATGTCTTGTGTCCTGCCTGTCTGTATACTGCTACTGGATGCCTTGAATTTCCCTCGGGATCAATAAAGTATCTATCTATCTATCTATCTATCTATCTTATAGGAGACTCCTTATAAAATACATTTGTGGTCCACATATCTCTTCCAGACTGCACACAGTGGCTTATTTCACTTTTGTATTTTATTTTTGAGGTTTGAACAAAAGAATTGTGTGAGTGTTATTTCAAGATATTGGATCATAAGCACACGCAGCTCCACTACATCCTGACCTTTGCATGTTGCCACAGTTTATAGTATTTTCCACACTGAAACAACCTAATAAAATGGCAATATCAGAGAACTATCTAAATCATAAAAAATATTTTGCCTCTCTGACTTCTCATATTGCTGTTTACTACCGCCTTTGCTTTATTAAAAGAATAGAAGGAGTGTAGATGGGTTTTGATATTACTATAATATTTTCCCCTCACGACACCTGCAGCTAAACAAAAACAGGCACAGGGAGAATAAAACCAGATGAATAGTGAATAACAAATAAAGACATGTCAGTTTGCATTACTGTGGTCGACACAACAGTACATGGCTGTCCCTGGATCCACTCTACCTCTGTCTTCATCTGTGCGTCATTTAATGTCACTGCTGTGGAAACACAGAGATATTTCTTCAGACAGTAGAATTGCCTGAGCCGGAGTATTGCATGGCTGCTTCACTGCCTGGCTGCACAGAGATTTGAAGTGGCAGGTTATCGGAAGAAAATAGTTCACTAAAGTTGTTTGTAAGTCTGATCTATGATCTGTCATCTCACATCTCCTTTGTGATACCCAGAATTACCGGCTCATGCACCAGATCACACTTCAAGTTCTTACTGCAATAAGTACATTAACCTCATTGTCACTTTAGATTTGAAAAGTTAGCAAATTATATAAACAATCTAAAGGACAATATTCAAAAGACTAAAGCTGCAACCGTGATGTAGCTAATTGTGATATGGCAGCTTTGATGTAATAGTAATATATATTTGATTTGATCTTTGTTATAATATTTAGTGTCCTGAGTTTCCGCCTTTGTCTGTCAAACATCTGTGTTTTATATATAAACTATATACTGTAGATAAAGTGTGAACACAGCCCGTTAAATTGATGAAAATTGATCATAAGTGCTCAGGGTGATTACGATTATGTCCCGCAGCAACTGGTTTCAATCATCTAAATTTTATGAAGCTGCTTCACACTCTTTTGTGCTCACTATAGCATGTTGTACTGTCTTTTACACTGTGCCTACAATAAAACATAATATTGGAATAAATGGAAAAAAAATCATCATGGCATTGAACAATGTTGTTTCATCTACCTACTTGGATATGTTGTTAACGCAACACTGTTATTTCTGCAGCATCCTCTTTATTTCATATTCCCTGTCCCACAGGGAATGTGACATTTTTAGGAGTGCATGTGTGACAAGGGCTTTTGTTTCAACCAAGAGCTCAGAGCACTTGTATACTTTAAACTAAATGACAAAAAAAAACAATAGAAGTAGAATCCTCATACCCGAGAATCAGAACACAAATATTTGCTGCTTGCTGTTGAAAATACCTGAAGAAATAATACATTATAATATTGTCAATCAAAAGCATTGACTTCTTGTGTGAGGTCTAGTTAATTATTGTTCCAAAGGGCCCAAAGGAAAAACAAGCTGGAAAAGAAGAATTCATCTCATGAGTCAGCGTTTTGCTGTTGAGGTTATATACCGGTACTGTTTATGTCTAACTACCAAGTTCTCTCATTGCTCATTCCCTTTGGTAGAGATCAGAACAAGGTCAAATGTGTGCATGATGGCTGTGTTATTTGCTTTGCAGACCTTAAAAATCCAGCCTGGTTCAAAATAAATACAGAGAGAATTTCTGTCTTAATGTACTGCAATGTAACACATACTGTTTTGTTTTAAGGATTGTCGCTTCCAAATGTTTTTGGCAGTTCAATTAATCCATCTTTCCAATTATCTTAGTTAAAGTGTCAACAACAAAATAAAAGCGCTGTCTTGACAGCATATAATCCGACTTGGCACGATGTGCTGGAAGAGAAGTCATCACTTGACAGAAAACGTAATTCCCTCTCTCCATACCTGCAGGACATCTGTGCTGAATTAGATGGATTGGTTCGTAACGAAGCGTGTTCACTGAACTCTGGAGCAGAACTTCCCCATCAGGTCCAACACCAGACCAGTAACAAACTATCCAGGAGGCTGCAACAGTCAGTCATCCCTGGCCTACTTTCCCTCTTTTCATCCTCCTCCTCTTCCTCCTCCTCTCATAACTTACCACCCTCTAACTCCACCATCCCTCTGTTTCACTCCTCCATTGCAGAAAGAAAATAGCAGCGCTGCTGTGATTGCTCTGAAGTGTCACGGCTAAAAACAAAAACACCACTCTCTGTATCTGGGAAAAAGAATGTAAGCTGCTCTGACCAGTTTGGATGGTTGGGTTTCAAATTCAGCTCATCACTGAAAGCAGATACGTTTTAAGTTTGATGACATTTTTGAATTTAGATTCATATACTGTATGCAGTGTTTGCATATGCAAAATGAAATCAAACATATACATGTGTAAAGGCTAACCAAACACCATATAAAACAGCTCCTAATAATACAGACAGATTTCTTGTTGAACATGTTGGCAAAGCAAACAAACTACTTTTCTCATTTGTCTGTCACTGTGGACAAGCTGTGCTTTACTATAGATACAAGTGCAGGAAACCCCAGAGTATTTTTTTTCTTCCAAATTACAGTTACAAAACTGCTTCCTTATTACATTGGAGTTTTCAGTTTGTATATGTCTGCATATAATTCAAATCCTTTTCTACTAACAACAGAATTTCTTTAGATGATGTGTTAAGTTATATGGACTGAAAAAGGGATGAGAGGAGAAGTTGTGAGATGTCACAAACATTCCCTGACAAACTCAAACATAACTGGAAACACACAAGAGATTTGTTTCGTTAGATCCATAATATTGCTCAGATTGCTTTTTGCTATTTACAACCAACAATAAGGATTATTTTGTTAGTGTTTAGGCAATGTCCCAAAGTACTGAAAAGTATCTTCAAATAGTTCTGTTATAAAGTGTATGTGTTTTTTTTAACCAAAAGCAAACCCATCGGACCTTGACAGCATTTCTGCAACAGTGGTACGGTACAACATTTTTCAATTCATTCACTCAATAAATGTTGACAGTGGACATAATTCATAAAGTAATACGTTTTCCCATCAATACAAAACTGGCAGAACCAATTTGGGCTATGTAAACTTGACATGTAGGACACTCGCTTGACTGCCAAAGTTTTGACTGCAACAACTTTTCAAATGCATGAAGAGTTCTAACAATATTGCCATTAAAGGTGCAAATAAAATTGCTCTAATGTTGTCAAGCTACATTACTTCAGAGGTAACAGAGGCAGTATAGTGGGGGAAAAAAGTTTTGAATTAAAGTCCAAGTTGTGCAATAGTAAAAATGTACTGAAATTTATTTTTTTCTTGACTGGGAACAAACACATAGAGAGACAGAGACAGACCGACACTAAGATCGACAGCTAGACAGACAAACAGACACAGGCCAGCAGGTGTAAAAGACAGAAAGAAACTGAGAGTGACAGAGACTAAGAGAGAGAAAGAGAGAAAGATAGAAGGAGAAACAGAGGATGGCGGTGAGTTCCCCGGGCTGTGAACCTGCCATGTGTGGAGGCATGCTGCACCATCTGTGTCGAGACTGTTTACTCCGCTGAACCGCTGCTGCAGACTCCCTGTAGGTACACACCCTGCACCACCTTTTCGAGGACATCACAGGCCAGAGCCTCGGCAAGCAGCAATGAAAGCAACAACAAAAAACACCAACCGCAGCAAAAACAGGACACGAGTCAGGCAAGGGTTAGACCGCACACGCCAAACAATTACAAACTGAGCTTTCAATTAAACAATGAAAACGTAGAGGGGCCGATCTGGACTCATTTGACAGTGGTGACAAAACGGGGGAACTGATTGATACAGGGATGGGATATTAGAGAATATTGGAATTAATCATACAAACTTTAATTTAGATTAGTTGGAGTCCTAGGTTTATTTTTTAACTTTAAAAAAGTAGCACAACAGACAGCTAATACTGTCCATCCTCCAAGCTAAAGGATGTCTAAAGTCACAACTTGAAGTACCTAAACACATGCAAGCAAACTGACTGTCAGACTACATGCTTTGCCAACGTTTCAGTACTGAAACTTTGCTAAAGCAGGAGTTTGCTCGCAGCTTGTCATTATTTCATTTGTTGATTTGTTGACCCATTCCTCTCCTTTGCAGCTGTCTGACTATTAGATTTGCAAAGTATTTTTCTACCGTTAAATGAAAATGTGGCACATGGGGTGGCCAATCAGAGCTCAAGGGGGACCCATACCCATATTGTGTCCACTGCCAACACAACATAATCTTAATTTGCAAAAACAGCCATTGACTGTTACCTGTCATGAGGCCCAGACTCTCGTACCAACACTTATAACAAATCAAACTTCACTAGAACAGCAAACAATGAACCACAGCACATAGCTCAATGTAGTATCTGTCTCCACAACACACTGAGAACAAAGAGGAGCAAGAGAGACAAAAAGAAAGGACAAGACAGAGGACAAACAACAAAGGTGATGTCACACATATTGCCAGAGAAGGCAAGACAAGGCAAGACATGAAGAGGATTGTGAGGAGGAATGACGAGAGTGAGAGAAAGAGGCAGAGCCAGTGAGTAGGCCATGAAATAATGACCAGGGAGGCAGAGGGAGTCTTGTGTGTGATGACAGTGCTGCTGGGTCTTGGTGGTGCCAGCTTCACTCCAGAGATGTCTTCAGTCGACAATAGCTGTTCAGAACTCAATCTCTCCTGTCCCTGACAAGAACTGAATGTTTAAAAAGACGTGCTGGCAAACAAGATGGAGATTTCTCCACAAATCTTGACCCCATAACAGTTAGTCACTTTGTAAGATTACAATTTGTTCTCGAAGTCTATGTAAGAAAAGTGTTTTTGTGCATGTAAGTTGAGTTGTATCTTTGCACTCTGCAAATGCATGTTTCTAGCTAGCTTCTTACTGGCAAATGCAACCAAGCATGTTTTTAACAGTCTTTAATGTTAACAACTTCATGTATCCCTCCTATAAAACCTTTGTGTATGTGAATGACGTAAAAATGTGAAGTTTGTGAAGAACTTTTTTCTGACTCTCACTCCCCAGCAACAGTTCCAGACATTCATTATAACTGCAAGAAATAATCAATGTTTATGCTAATGGTTTCATTTGCTTAAGTAGGTCATAAAGAAGCCTCAGTTTCAATTTCTGTCTGTTTCATAACCAGCTAAAAACTCCTCAAAAGAGCTTTAAAAGTCAGCGTTATTGAACAAATCACAGAGTTCTTGCTTATTGGGAAACTATCTACAAATGATTTAATCATTAAAACAAATCACAAAAAGGATGAAATAGGAGAAATGCTGCTCTGCTGTAATGACGTAAGTGCAAACAAAACAAATTGGAAAGCAGAGATAAAGTGAGGGGTCATGCAGTATCAAGGCTTCCATATCAGGGACTGATGCAGACTACAGTTCATCAGGCTAACCTGCTCCAACAGCATACGTTATACATCAGAGACAAAACAGAGAAAAACAAACATGTGTTATGCCGCAGTAGCAAGCTCAGTAGATTTGGACCAGGTGCACTTCGCCTGCACCAAGGCTGACTTCATAATATCATACCGCAGGATCAAAACTGCAACTTGTTTACTGGAAAATCTGCCCATCTGGCTAAGCATCTCCACTGGCAGCAGGATGAAAAGATGACTCAAAGAAATTATGTTGGGGAATGATTGGAAAGCAAACGATGTGAATCATGAGTAAGGCCTGGAAGGTAATGATTTCCTCTAAAGTGGAAACCAGACTAGACTGAGCCAGACTAGGCCAGGCGCCCAGTGCTGCCACCTATGGCAGAAGACCAACAGAGAGGCGCTAGTTGAGTGAGTGTGCCCGTTTATTTTGCCAAGTGCACAGGCACTGAAAGCATGGAAGCAGAAACAGAGTGAGACAGAGAAAGAGGAGAGTTTTAGGAAGACATCATGGTCATGGCTGGAAGGTTTGGACAAGCAAAGACTTAAAAAAAAATAAAAAGACTGGATGAGAATCTTTTGAAAGAGATAATGATGCATCTGCCACAAACAATGGAGACAGCAGGACAGCATCAGTGGAATGACCTCTCAATGACAAAGCCTGCATGATGGTTTATGTACTGGCTGTGCAATATTTTGATTCTTTTACAACTATAGATACTTTATAAAAAGTTCTGCTTGCTTTGGTTACATTGACTTTACATTCTGCAATAAACTCAAATTAAAGTGTGAAACAATGCCTTACAACAAATGTAATAATAGGTATTACAAATTGGAAAAAGGACAGATACAACTTTAAAACTTTTCTCCTTTAAGTGTCAATACTTTTGGGACTCAAATGATTTCTACTACTTAAACCTTTGAGATTGATATATTTTATTTGTGAGGTCCTTATTTGCCTATTTTTTTCTCTATGATTTTGATTTAAATGTATGACTAATTCTCTGCTGTATCTAATCTTAGAACCAGAATATCCTTGACAGCCCCAGCTCCATGAAGGACTCTTCAGTCATCCCTGCTAAAGTTTGTAATACCATATGGTTTAAAAGTATCTCTGGCGAGCAAATAAATGTGACTCATTGCCAAGTAAAGTCTCTGCCAATATTTACCCTCTTTAAGTTCATTTTTAAAGAGTAAAGGCACTATCAATAATGAAATCGAAAGCTAAGTGCAAAGTGGGAAACAAATTAACAAGCACATGTTTTGCAGAAAACTGTTGGCAGTAACATGAAGTACACATGGTAAGAGGTTAATGGGCTGAAGCAATCGTGTCATGGATTCCACTGAGGAAAACGTCCCTTTAGCATATTGAACTCTTGCAACATGTTGCATAGATTACAGTGACATCAATTTATTAGCTCCAGTCTTATTGACATTTATTAATCATTCCACTGCAAATGCTTGAGCTCAGAAAGAATTATTGAAGCTGATGCGCAGACGGACAGGCAGCTCCTGGGGCAGAGAAAACAAAGACGTGGGCTAATTTTAGACATGCTGCAGCACAAAGCAAAACGCCACAGAAAATTAGAAGCAGCCTTCTGCTTAATGAGAGAACGACTGTTGCTGTCGACATGTTTTGTAAATCAGTGACATGGATTTATAATACAGGCAGATGTCACATGGAGTCACATCTTAGGCTGATAACTCAAACTCATTTAAAAGACAAACCCTTTGCTCTCCAGAGTTTCTAATGATTCAACATGAACTAGAGTGTGGAGAGTAAAGGGTCAATAAAAAGAGGGCAGTGTGGCTAAAGAGGGGAGAGTCAGAAGGAGTTATTATAAGTCCTGTCTAGTGGATGACTTTGGACCTGGAGATACAACGTAGTAAAGAAGCTTTAAAGAGCTGGGGGAAAGTGCCATTATCTGTACAGGAACCCGAGGCAGCCGGGTCAAGTAGGGCTCAAGGCTGGGTGGAGTAGATAGGAAAGTCCAAGTTGAAAAGTTATGGGAAAAGTGTTGGTAGGATAATAAGATTGTAAGGAAAGAAGACAAGTTTCAGGGAGATGCCATCTGTCCCGTTTCATTTTGTAAAAAAGAAATACAGTTAGATTCAACTCTTCAACCTTGATATAAACATGCAGGAAGACAGTGAGGTTAGAACTTTTATGTCTGTGCCTTGCAGCAAGTCACAACTCTGCAAGGATAATAATATAGGACATAAAGCAGGAACATGTAGTTGAAGAGAATACCATTTTGGAGTGGGAGGGAAACGGATCATTTGTAAAACATTTGTTTACATGTGCAGTGACCACAGGTGGGTTAATGGGGCAGAAGGGTCATTTATTAGCAAAACAAACCAAGAGGTACACTGAATAATGTGGCTATTTTGATGGAATAAATAAATGTGGGTGCATAAAGATGAATTTTAGAGGCATGATATTGAGACCAATTTACTGTCACCTGCACAATGAACACAAAAACCACTGTCATTGAAATTCAGATCCAACTTCTAGAGTGATAGCATACTGTTGCATGCAGGGCCAGCTGTACAGCTTACACTCTGGAGATGTTAACCTGTATATTACAAAAATAAAAGATGATGTGTTTAAGTCAAGCAATTTCAAGTCAGAGAAATACTACCTTTAAGACAAAACTTTTATTCTTGTAAAATCTGTAAAACTTTGAGAGTTGTCGTTGGAATTTTCCCTTTAGCTTTATGTTTCTCTAATATGTTAATTATTTGGGTTTGATTAGATTTGGTGCATGCCAGTTGGAATGGGATCAGTTCATGTAAATGCATTTTTTAATGTTTGCAGCTGACAGAAAGCTTTTTTTTAATCACATCCATGTAATGCCTGAAATATGCAACAGATGAGCTACGAATGAGCTCAGACTGTGGTTTGTACCCAAAAGAGGCGCCTCCATCCTCTACTTTATTACTGATGTGTTTAAAAGTTAGTTTCCCCATTTCTCTCTCCAATCATGTAACAGTCAACCCAATTCCAAACCCCCCTTGAACATAGCTGGCTCTATGCCAAAGATCCAAAGAAAACTGAGAATCCAAAGCAATCAATAATTTAGCATTTGAATTTAAAAAGTATTTCACTCTGATGCTGTACAACAAGATAACACTCTTCACTCCTGTGCTCCTCTTGTTCTCTAAAAACGGAATTAAAATGATGTCAGAATAAATGTGCCCTTTTATGCAGCTTTGACAGAGGATAAGTTCTACTGATGTGAGAGGCTGCTCTTTTTTCAAGTACCAACATTGTCCCAAAAGATGCCCCCCCCCCCCAATTAAACAAGTGAAAACATTTTGTTCCTTTATGCTGATCTTAATTTTTTATTTCTAGTTGTTTTAAACTGCTACAGACATGTATCACAAAACTGAGATGAAGTGGTTGAAAATATGGATAAGGAGGGTCCAAAGTTATTCTCTGCAGCCAATACCTGTAGCTTGTTAAATATCCATTATACAAAGTGTGGCCATTAATACAGAGCTGGATGCTCCACTGTTCTGGCAAAGTGATTTAACACGTTTTTTGGACTGTGTCCTTGGAAATATCTGCCCAATGAGCTGAAGAGAATTTGTAAGCTCATGTGCCGATGTTGGACAAAAAAGTTTGGCTAGCAATGTTTATTCTAATCTCTCCAAATTTGCCTAATGGTTGAAGTGATTAATCTGAAAAAGTAAATCAAATTTCTACACCCTGAAAAAAATGGTGTTGCAACAACATCTCTGAGGGCCTGACTTTGTGCAAAGGGAGACAGTTTCCTTTTTTAAACTGTTGCTTCAAACATTAAAGAGCCAAACTGTCGGACTTGTAGCATTACAAAAAACTTTCACTGGAACTTAAAGGCCTAGATAAAACTAATAATAATAATAATCCCTCAGACCAAAACTCTTTCTCCAACTAGCATTACAGAACACATTGTGTGTTACAATAGATATTGTTCTTCAGGCCTCTGCCAAAACACATTTAACCATCAGACTGTCAGTAAAGCATGATTCATCACTCAAAAAAACAAGATTCCACAGCAGCAGGCCCGATCAACGATCCAGAGGAACCAACAAGATAATAATAATAATGATAATGATAATAATAATAATAATAATAATAATAATAATAATAATAATAATAATAATAATAATAATAATAATAATAATAATAATAATAATAATATGTGGTTAGTTACCAAGATTTACTGACATGCAGATAGTAATATGATGTGAATTGATGCTCGTGTTAATTTCATTGACAGTTGTTATGGTAACCATAAGCCAGTTCTATACTGCACATGGTGCTAACAACTGGCCTCAGTGTTTAAAACCCCGGTGCTGGCTTCAGGAGGCAGTGGTTTTGAAGCAGTAACTGCTGCCTTGCTGCTTCTCAGATAGGGAGTGTGTCATTTTGTGGCCTTTGTTAACCTTTGTACATTCTGTATGTAGCTTATAATAAGTCCATTTTGAGTGTTTCAAAGTGTCAGGCTTGAAGTTGTTATCTTTGGCCAATTTGTAGAATGTTGTACATTGTTGTTTAATCAGTAGCTTTACCTGGGCTGAGCAAGACAGACACAAGAGAGGGAAAAGGATAAACCGAACAGGGAAAAATACATTTGTGAAATCTGTAAGTATCTGAGTGTGCTTCAGCACTCATATCTGCCAGCTCTGTGAGTTTTTATGGGTGAACCTTTGTGGTCCAGCTGCTGTGCCTTAGAGGCCTTTACTTCATGGCACTAAGAGCTGACAGGGGGATATCAAATTGGGGGGAAAAAATCACATACTGAATTGAAGCAAAGGTGATGTCTCATAAAACATTTATTGTTTTCATATGTTTATAAACCTTTCTTGTTTTTTTATGCAGATCCTCTGACCTCTTTAATATGACTGAAGGCTTTCCTATAGAAATAGTAAAAGTGATAAATCTGAAAGTCAGGACTGCATAATGCCAGTTGGAGATGAGTTTGCTTTTCTTTTGTAAAATGCCTACAAATGCTTTTGGCTGATGTAAGAAACTTTTTTCTTCAGTTTGTGATGTGTGACACAGTTTACAAGTATTAATGACTTCACACAGAACACGTCAACAAAGCAACATCAAACAATCACACCACTGTTAGGAGCTGTAACGCATCCTGTTATGAGCATTTTGCTGTCTGGTCGTATAGACTCTTTCCTCAGGGTCATGGTTATGAAACCAAATAGATCAATTAATTGTCAAATCAAATTGCCTTGCATGACTTATTGGCCTCTGTAATAACGTCTAATGTGGTTGTTTATCAGATATGCCCAATTGAGTCACATAGCTTGGACTTGAGTCAGACCACAGTCTCTTTAATTGCCGACTTGACAAAACCAAATGATTTGTATCTTAATTTTGAATTTAGAGCCAGTGACTGTTGACTTCATTTGAACCTGGAATAACCTAATATCCTCATCAAGCACAAAGTTGGTCAGTGAACAGTAATCCATATTTTCCTTATTAATCAGACAACTGCCAATATAACTACACGAGAAAGAAGTAAATGTGGGTTTGTATACAAACACTTGTGACTTTTTTAGGAAATGATCATAATCATTGAACCTTGGAGTTGGAGTGTGATATTCTGCCCTACCATGATTCATTGGCAGCCCAGAGCTAAGAAAAATTGGACCTATCTAGGCTGTTCTGTAATTTGCACCTTCTTCGCCTAAAGCTTGTAAAGTCAGTTTGAGGGGAGTGGTGGTGAGTTGATTGCATCATTGCCCACTGCTCGGTGTAACATTCTAGCCTTGGCAATAACTCAGGTCTGCAAAGCCAAGAGACTTTATTTGAACTTGCAAAACTATATCTGGTTAATGTTAGGAAATAAAACATTAATCCAGTTGAATGAAAAATATTTTCCGTGTAACAGGTTTAACTTTAGTCTAAAAAGTTGTGCGTTTACAGTTCGACATATTTAGATTTGTTTTTTCTAGTTGATTCATGTTCTCAATGATGCAAAGTAATATTTCTATACACAGTTTCCTTTATGCTACATTATATACTTTTGGACACTAACTCAACTGCCAAACAATCCACATATGAAATTGCTTTCCTGGGAACCTGTGAACCATGAAAATGTTTTAAAATAGCCATTTCCTTTTTGTAGTTCTTCACACCATAATATGCCTATAAAAAGAATGAGTTGTGGAGACAGTTTAATTTATAATGAAAATTCTGAGTCATAGCACAGTGGTGGAAATTTTATTCAGTTGATGTCTTATTATAGCACCTATTTTGCTACAGAGCACAGTACTAAATATTTTAATAACTAGGCACACATAAGAGAAAATGAATGGCAAAATTGTTCCTGACACAGAACATATTTACTGTGACTGCGTCTCTGCTATTCTTCACTTTTTATTAGCTGCTCATAGCTTGCCTATCCATTGTGATTTTTCCTAAGAAAAGTGGACTAGTGCTATCTGTACAGCTTAACACTAATGTTATGACTCTGAGCTGTTGTTTGTCCTTTCTTTTAAAAGACACTTATGATCATGTCTCTTTTGGTCTTTTGAAAGCAGCAGTGGAACAGGAACAGGACAAGGATAGCTATACAGATGGATAACATATAGACACATACAAATGTAATGTTTTTTGAAAAGCCCAAGTCCACTCAAACTGAAATGCACACAAAGCTCTTAAAACTCCCAATAAATGTGCAAAGATTAGTGCTTTGTCAATGTTAAGGGGTCATTGTTCTCACCAATATGGACACTTAAAAAATATTGTTTTACGTTGAGTTCACGTCTACATTTAGAGGTTTAGAGGTTTGTTACATTTACAAATAAGCATTAGACATTATATTCCAAGTTGAAACAACTTTACCAAATAATCATAGCCAATGACCAAACAAAAGCATTTCACTGGTGAAAAAGGGCTCTGTTGTAACATTGACAGTTAGGATATTTCTGCATCAAAGCATGAAGACTTCTAAAGCTACAGAAGGAACTAAAGTCTATACAAATTGACAATCTATCTATCTATCTATCTATCTATCTATCTATCTATCTATCTATCTATCTATCTATCTATCTATCTATCTATCTATCTATCTATCTATCTATCTATCTATCTATCTATCTATCTATCTATCTATCTATCTATCTATCTATCTATCTATCTTCTTAAGGATACTTCTGCACTGAACTGAAAATAAGATTTTGGAGCAGAAAATGACTAAAAGTGCTACACTGTGACTTTAATACACATTCACCATTGACGAAGCAGCGGGAGGAGCTTAGGGTCAAGTGTCTTGTCACATTGGATGTGTGGCAAAAATAACAGGTGATCCCTTTGATGTTCAGGTTGAAAGACTATTGACTTTACCATTGATCCAAAACTAACCAGTAAAAGTAATCGTTTGGTCCGAGTGATTTCCACGTCTTTTTACGTCTCTACTTCCTTAAAACCACTGTGTGGAGTTTTTCACTGGTTATGAAACTGTCTAAATGTTATACTTATGTCTCTATTTGACCTACAAAAGCATTCAAGAGAAGTAGAAGATTGATTTGTTCTCTACAGTTGTTTTGTTTGCCAGTTGCTATAGCAGGTATGTGTCAGATGATGTGATAAACAAAGCAGCCTTTTTAAAAAAAAAACCTTCAAGCCAAGGATTCAAAGGGAGTTGAACCTAAGACATTTGAAATAAATAATTATCTTATTTGTTGTTGTCGATAGATAAACACTCCAACTTTGATTACTGTGGTGTCGCCAATTTGAACATATTCAAAAAGTTCCTCAAGCTTTAAGTCATGGTTTGCAAAAAGTGAAGCTCAAGTACAATTCTATGTTGGAGTCACCTGGATTTTGGCTAAGGTAAAATTGGCGTGCAAATTTCAGTGGTGACTATGGCAAACAGCCTTTACAGGGCCTTCACTCAAAACAGATTGCAAAGTCTAAAATTGAGAAAGCATCCAATTTTATTTATTGGAGCAAAAAGGAAACACTTTCAATAGAGCATTTCATTCATATCCATTTTCCTTCAAACCGAGCCTGCCACATCCAACGCTGGCCCCTGCATGACCTGTGACTACCCCCCTCTTTCTCTGAGATTGAATGTCATTTTGCCATTTTCAGGTGTGACCATCACTTAACAAGCAAAAAGCAAGGTTTTCTCTGACTTTCTTTGTGAATATTTTGGGTTTCTTGCTTTCAGAAAAACATCAGGTGTTACCAAGGATCCATTCCATTTTTTAATGTCTATATTCAGGCTGCCTTCAGTCAGAGATTAGGACAGAAGAAGAGCCAGAAATCAGGGAGAGAGAGAGTGGGAAATTACATGAGGGAAAGACTACGGCCTCTGTATATGTGGCACATGGACTGAACACTAAGCTACCAGCATCTCTGATCCATTCTAATTCAGATAAGCTTCACCATCCAAATCCATAATGACACTGTAGGTTAACAAAATATAATTCTTAAAAAAAACACTAATTTCAAATATAGGAAAGGTGTGAGTAACAACTATGGTTTAATGATTTATATCAATACACTCTTACTAGACAAAGCTGGAAGAGCACAATAACCTCCAAACAAGAGGCTCTGCAAGAAAAACTGCATTTAGGTTTGTTTGGTGTCCAGCATTGCCTAGCTTGCCTCATCTGACACACCAGAAGATGTAAAGTGCTTGACAAGTACACCAAGAGCCACAGCTCACCACTCACAAATACACACACTCACACTCCTCATATCACTCTCATCGGGATTGTGCGTGTCCCGTGTTCTGCCGATCCCAGTGTGTCAGTCTCTTTTCACTTCTCTTTTTTTCGAGGCGGCCATCTCTGCGCGGCCTAGCCATCTGTTCTCCATGCTGTGGAACACAGAGCTCCCTCCGGCTACACGCGTTTTCACACGGTGGCAAAAATTCTCAATTGGAGTAAGAAAAAAACAAAAACAAAAAAACCCCCCAAACAATACAAAGGACCAAAATGATTCTGATTGTTTTTTTTGGGACATTTTTGTTACCAAATGAGTCATTTTTCAGTGTTGTTTTTACAAACCCAGTGTGTGTACGTATTTCAATACTTTTTGTGTTATTTTTATTTATTTATTTATTTGATAGAACAATTGGAGAAAGAGAGAGAACGTTGGGAGGAGAGAGAGGGGGATGTCATGCAGCAAAGGCCTGAGTTCTGATTTGAACCCATGGCTGCTACGACAAGGGTCTCTGAACATAGTGCGTGTAACATAAACGCTGAGATATGTGATGCGCCAAGTGTTTCAATACTTTCTAATGCTTTTATCATAGGAGGAGAAGAAAGAGACTGCTGATCTCCTTCCTGAGTGTAACACACAACATTGGGATATTTTAAGTATCTCTAAGAGTGCCAGCTGTGAAAAGGTTCCCACAGTAAAACGAGAGGTGAATTCATCAGTTTAACAAGGAAGGAAGTGTACGTGAGTGTGTTATGTTTTGTTTTCCTGTCCTCTCTTCAAGCCAATTATCCTATCAACACAGCTTGCCACCTGCTACAGTGAGACATAAAAAGTAACAGAACCACATGAGAAAGCTGTTAGACTGACTCTGTTGATTGAGAGACAGTTTTTAAAAGGAAAACTTAGTTTGTGAAGAATTCCTCAGTTTCATTAATGGATTAAAGTGTTTCGTGTACAGGAGAAAAATGTGTTTAATCTTATATGAACTTTGAGGACTCTTTCTAGTGTACTAGGATCTGTGATGCAGAAGGGTACTAAAAGGAAGACCTCTGTCCTTCACCGTCCTGAGGGATTCAGGGAGGGTCTCAGATATGGTGGGACTCATAATGTCTCCAGCGTATTCCCCTTCTGTTAGCTACTAGTCGGTGTCAAGAATACAGACAAAATTTCTCATGCAGGAAGCACGAGGCTTTTCACTCGAGCTCTGCCAGGTTAGTGGCCTGCAGGTTCTTTTAGTTCTTTTTCACTGCATTTTAAAGCTACAGCTTCTATTCAATATAAACATTTGTGCAATGATGTGTGTAACCGAGCCTGCCTTGGAGTGAGAAGGTATCCCCAGGTACGTTCAGCATGAATGTAGTGAAGGTTTCACATGTCGATATACAAGTAAGCAAACGGGTAAATAATTGTCTTTCTGAGCTTAAACATCTGTTAGTGACAAATGTGTGTTATGCGTGGTCTATGAATTATTTTAAGGAAGTTTTTCCAATCTGATAAAAAAAAAAAAAAAGCATTACATAACAGATCTTATCAGTAGACAACCAGCAGATCCATCGTTTTGGCTAGATTCAGGTGTAGGGGAGGAGAATACCTACATTTAAGAGATTGGATTCAAAGACACACACACACACACACACACACAAAAATGACTTTTTCAGGCATCAATCTCAACAGACACGTGGGGGGGGGGCTGCATTCCAATACTTCCATCTGTTAAAGCAGAAGTCCAGTTTTGTCTTAATGGGAAATAATGAGCTTTCACTAAACAACAACAGCTTGGCTGGATTTCACCTCCACTTAACATTTTATTAAAATAGCATGGACTGATAGTTCATGCTATTTAGTGAAATATGAAATTTAATGAACTCTAATAGTTCATAGTTCAAATTCTAAGTTACAAAATATACTTGTTAAACACAAAATGAGCATTTTCTCAACTTACTTTTTCTATGTCTAAACTGGAATTTGAAGATTGTTGACCAGTGGAATTTTTCGTAGTCTTTTTGTTTCTATTTTAGGGTGTTTTCACACCTGGATTGTTTGAAGTTCTTCTGAAAAAAATGGTGAAACACAATCAACATCCACATCCAACATCTGGTCGACTCATCCGCAGTACTAGTAGTAGTAATGGTCAGTAAGTGGCCAGGTCACTTTAGTGATTTCAATGGGTTAATTATACCATTCACATAATGTCTGATATAACTGAGGAAAATGTCCTTCACATTCACTACAACCTCCACTTTCGAGGAGATTTACATACGGCTGACGGCACTGCTACCAGGTGTTACAGGGTTTAAAGAGTGACCATGTTAACTGGCGACATTCAGCTGCATGAAAACAGCCAAAGCACTCACAAATGCCTCAGTCTTTATTTTTATTTATTTATCAAATTTAACTCATCAGATAGGTACTGACTGTAAACTAAACTAAGAAACGTTCGTTAAGCCCTTTTATATTCTAAATATACTATATATACTATATACTATATATATTTACTAAAGCTGTTGTCAACAATCTCAGAGGCATTCGGCTGAAATTCACCAGTTAACACAGTCACACATGAAACCCCAACTCCGGCAGATAATTGAGAGCTGATTTACAGGTTTGTTAACTTGACCAGAGCCCTGCAATGCTAAGTGCGGCTAGTACGTTTGACATTGGTCTACCTACGCAGTTGGTAAAGGAGGCTGTGACTCAACTGTGTGATGTCAGTCCTGTGTTGGTGTGTGCGTTGGGCCCATTGGCAATATAGCAGCATAATCATCTGTATAGGAACACAGACAACAAGCTAGTGTTGTTCTGTTAAACACTGAACGGTGTAAAAAAAACGTTACTTTGAAACTAGTTGAAGTTCAATCTTTATTAAGGAAAGCCTTTTTTTTTTTACACAATCTTCATGACACGATTCAGAGATACAAAAAGAAAAGAAAAGGTTTGTAAATTCTTTCTTACATAACTCATGTTTCATTATTACATCTCCAACTGCTGGTTCAGCTGTCAGCAAGAAAAAACAAAACAAACAAAAACAATGAGTGAGCGTGGATTGTGTGTGTGGAAGTTTGTGTGTGGTCCGACAAAAACAGCAGCCATCAAGTCAGGGAATCCAACTGGCCTTGCACAACTTCAAGCTGAAAGAGAGAGCAGAGAAGATTCAGTGCTTGAGAGGAGAGAACACAGAGAAATACACACAGAAACAAACAAAGATAAGGGGGATGGACAAATTGTATCAAAGAATGACGCAGACAGGCTGGCACAGGCTGCTTTTGTAAGGCAATGTCTGCCAATCACGATGAAATGAGAAGGCATGTATGCAATGCGACATGAAAGTGCGCACACACACACACACACACACACACACACACACACACACACACACACACACACACACACACACACACACACACACACACACACACACACACACACACACACACACACACACACACACACACACATACTGGCATACTTAACAGACCTTGTTGTAGAACTCAAGTAGCTCCTGGTGGTTAAAATCAGCAAAGACATTTTCCTGAACCTGGGAGGAGAGAGAGAGAGAGAGAGAGAGAGAGGCAGAGAGGGAGAGAGAGAGAGAGAGAGAGAGAGAGAGAGAGAGAGAGAGAGAGAGAGAGAGAGTGAGTGAGACACAGAGAGAGAGAGAGAGAGAGAGAGAGAGAGAGAGAGAGAGAGAGAGAGAGAGAGAGAGAGAGAGAGAGAGAGAGAGAGAGAGAGAGAGAGAGAGAGAGAGATATCAGGTTAGAGAGGCGTGATAGAAACTGGAACAATCCAAAAAAGAAGAAATTCAGTTCAGAAATATGAGCTCAGCAGAGCAGGGGCTGAACAGCAGCAGTAAGAGCACATGCAGAAGAGTCATGACCATGATTTCTTCTTGTGCTTTCAATAAAACCTTCATGAATTATTCCTGCTCTCCGGTCAGTACAAACTATCCTCTCAGTCTTATCCATCAGGAGAGCTTAAAAATACTCTGCGGGAACATTTGATGTCCATGATCGAATGGTGGGAAAGCCCATCACTGTCTGTTTGGCTCACTTATAAAAAGAGACTGGCTCAAACATGTGTATGCTGCATGAAGCATGATGAATAATAAAATGATAAACCAGGGCTGATACGAACAACTTCCCCCCCCTGAAGAGACTTATGAAGATATCAAGCACATTGTATACTTTGAAAATGCTGCATTTTTTTTAGGTATATTTTTAGGTTACAATTATATTTTATTTATACTGCATGTTTCTTTAATTTGAAGCAAAAAAATTATCTTGTAAATTACAGGAAAAGTTAGTGAATATTAAAAAATCAGTGTCTCTGACAGATCAGACACAGGCTCAGAGGTCTGCTGCTAACAGTAGAACAACTTGTTTCTGGGAGTTTAGCTTGCTTTTGAGTTTAGAAACTGTTCATTGTCCATGAGGTTTTTAGAGGCAGCCAAAGTATCTGCAGCCCAGCTTCAAAAGAACTTGTCCTATAAAAAAAAACCCTTTTGCTTTTTTAGTCATGGAAAAATCACATTTGGAGGACTCTACTCCACAACTTTTTTTTTTTTTTTAACTCTCTTAGAAAAATTTCCGATAAACTTGTTTGTTCACTTTTTCTTGACAAACTGACAAATTGAATGACAACACTCGGACAGATAAGTTCATCTGATGAGGCTGACTTATTATATACTTGTTAAACAAATTAGAAAAGCACAGAGCAGTGTGTCGTCTTTCTTTTAAATGAGTGATGGTAAAAACAGACACCATTGTAAAAAAATGTTTCTTTTCTGCAGCTATTCTTGTTCTGATAAACTGTATATATAAAATGTTCAAAGGGTAGGCATAATAAGCCTCGGCTCCATCCTACTCCTTTTCAGCCATTTTTGTTTTCATTTATTATATTGTTTGTGTATGTTTTATGACTTGTGGTCATGGATCAAAAAAAATGTACATGCATTACTAAAAAAATTATAATGATAATGAAATCTTTGTATAACCCTGTTTTCTATATATTTCTTACTTGATCGTTGTCCTTTTAGATTCTTGCTAAAGTAGAGTTATATAAAGATAGAACAAAAGAGACAGGAAAAATGGTCACTGTAATAAAGTCCGGCAATAAATCCATGTTAATGTAAACAAACGCACTATCTGTAGTTGAATATGAATGTTGTGCTTACAGAAGCTGGGATGTTTGATCAAGATTTATGAACACTGCTCCAACTTCTTCTTTTTTATCTTTAACATTTATTTTCAGTTCAGCAATACATGACGTGTCAACTCTTGCACAACATTCCTTTGTAACAATGCATTATTAATACTTATTATATGATAATCCTTGAGCTTTTGTTTTTTTTTTCTCAATGTTCTTGCTTTTTATTCCCAGAACAAAAACAGTATCAAGGGGAGTGACGCTTTGTGGACAAACAAATAAGAAACCAAGGGCAACCATCACTGGACAGCCACCACCACAATCATCAACACATGACAGGAAAACAGACTTTATGAACACACCAATCACTGAGAAAATAGCTGTAAAATGTATGCTCTCTGGGTAGCACAGAATGAAAAGGGCAATCTTGTATCCAACAGAAGTGCGCTTTGTGTTGTAAGAAAGGCTGCTGCTAATACCAGTGAACCCCTGCCACCAACGAGGAGGGAACAGGAGGACGGAAAGAAAGAAAAAAGGAGGATAAACTCACGCAAACAAACAGAAACACATTGAAACCTCATGAACTATCTGATAGTACACAACAGTAGCTCTCCTCCTTGCACTTTGCTGCTTAGAGACTACATGGCGCTCTGGGGCTTGAATCTAACTGGTTGGTTGGTTTGCTGGGTGGGTGGCTGTGTGAAGGAGGCCATGTGTCAGAGCAAATTAATGACAGAGATATTAATTAGAAGCAACGTTAAAAGTCCATAAAGCAGAGCACAGAGGGAAGTTGTTAGCTCTTATCAAAGCCACGTCGCAACACAAGGAGAATGTAGGACAGCTTTGAATTGAGCTACAGCAGAGGGGGAGCACTGCAAGGGCAGGCAGGTAGTAAAATAAAGTCTAAAAGTGTTGTTACCATGTGAGATAAGATAAAAAAAAAACCCATGCACATCAAAGTAGTTCTACAAGGTCATTAATTATTTCCTCAATAAACAAGGTTGTTGTTCGGAAACGATTTGATTTGAAGGAAAAACTGAGGCATGCAGTTAAATTAGTTGAATGATGACACTCCCGCTGCTTCCAACAACTCAGATCTGATTCTCAGTTCACACAACTTAGTTTTCTATTGATCTCCACTGTGGAAAACACTCTTTAATGAGAGCAAACCAGCGCTGTATGATCAGTTTATTTGGGTTGATGGTGTTTGGTGTGCCTTTGGTCACGATCACTACGTCAGCAGGGTTAGATAATAGACAGAAATACTTGACTGCTAACTGAACTCTCCCTATTATTGCCCGAGGTGAGGAAGGGGGCAGCCAAAAAAGCTGTTTGAAAAATATGATGTCTATCAAAAAGTGTGATACAATAAGTTGAAGGCAACATCCCTGACGCTAACACTTGGAGTTGAGGATGAAAGTGTGTTTTTTGGGTGTTTGGGTTGGTGAGAGTGCAGATCGACAACGTGTGATGTTGAGAACTTCCAGGTACACTAGGGTTTGTGTGTGTGATGCAGATAAACAGTTTTGTCTTGAGAAGATATGCACAAGTGTGTGTGTGTGTGTGTGTGTGTGTGTGTGTGTGTGTTTGTTTGTGTGTGATAAGCCCTTCCCATTGTTCCTCAGGGCTGAGATTTTACCAGACAGTAACCCACCAAGGCTCTGACAGATCTAGGCTAACACTAATGGGGGTAGGATGCATCATCCTCATCATCACAGCGCTTCACTACAAGTATGCAAATACATACAAACACACACACACACACACACACAAACATTTCTTATCTGTATTAGTGCCAAAATCCAGTGTGTCAAGATTCAGAAAACAGGATTAACCCATGACGATAATCATTAATTCGCTTGCATCTGGCGTTCCATATGAGCGTCATGTTAGTGTTGCATTACAATATAGGTTACACACTGTGGGAGGCAATCGGATGTATTACACAGAATAAACTACAAAGGACAAATACATGTACAACTAAAACTCTTTGAAAATGTTTCCAAACTTCTTCAAAAGCAATGAGAAAGTGGGACTAAATGTTCTAATGCAGCCCAGGGTGCAGGCCTAATAACTTTCCACAAGGTTGCTGCTATAATTCAAGTGATGAGCCAAGAAATTAATCAGGGGATAATAGTGAAAGAAGTTCTATATGGATTACAGTGTAAGCCCTCAATCTCTCATTGGGGAAATCACAGTTATTTAAAAAAAAAAAAAAAAAGATCAGATCCTTTCAGACCTGGGTTTTATCTTCTCTGTTCTTCTTCCCCATTGATAAGACTGACTGTTCACCTGCATGACTTTGGAGATAATGACAACTGAACTAAAAATAGCTTTCTTGAAAATCAAAAAACAGTACATTTTTTAATCAACAAAGAAACAAAGAGTAAGTGTTACTTGTGCAGTCTAAAGAATTCTTTTGTCTGGACCAATGAACACGTCGACACGTTTACCTGCTTTTTGTCAAATGTCTTGAGATAACATTTGTCAAGAAGTGGAACAAGACAAATAAAGATTGATTGAGTTTGAATTCAAAGTCATAAACGTTTGCAGCTTTAAATGTGAACTCCTACTCTTTGGACTGGATGGACGAGTTGAGCTTTACTTTGAACCCCAGAGGTCGATACTCCTGGCTCTAATGGTAGGACTGTAGTTATCTCAGTTTGCTGCTTGCTTCTGATACTTTGGCCCAGTGTGAAATTTTAAATAATTATTAGCGAGGGCATATTGACATTCATAGTGACCAGAAGATGAAGAAAACCATTAATCCTAATAGGTCCCCTGACTTTTATCAGAAGCCACAGGCTCTTTAAAGTTCCCACTAACACAGTCACTCTATCTATCTAAAATATGGATTGGAAGATATTTTGGGCTTTTTCTGAACTGCAGCCAATTGGTGGGCATTAGTTTAGAGTAAAAGATCTTTAAAGATAGCTGAAGTTTCAGGTAATTTGATCCAAAAAATTCATGATCTGTTAACTTATTTTCTTGAAATATTTCTCGTTTGGACCTTTGCAGTTTCGTTCAATCGGAAATCAGGAAGAGAGTGAGGAATGCCATGAAGGACATGACAGGCAGGAAAGGAGCTGCAAAATGTCGAAGGTTCCCTGACTTTTCATACATGGCCATTATCGAGTAAGACATTTTACTTTATCCATTAATTAGAATTTCTACTACCTATGACTTTCTGTCTCATTTGACAAGCATTAATTGATGCTCTTGTGACACTCGTTTCTTGTGACTTTAGAGACTGTAACCATATTTTAAAGCAGGCTGTAATCAAGCTTACTTCTGCTGTAAGAATGGGTATTTTAACGTGGGTCGTTATGGGGATCACTTGGCTTTTGGAGTCAGTTGAAAGGGAAGTTTTTTGCACTTTCAACATGACTTAATTTTTGAGTTGAGCTAAAGCAGAGGGCACCAGAGGTGAGTTGGTATAGAGCAACTAACTTGGTGCTATTAGGCAGCAATCCTTTCTTATTCTCTACTGTGTTGTAATCCTTTAAATAAAGGTTAAACTGTTGGTGCTTTTACAGAGTGCAACACCAAAGAAAGATGTAACAGGATGTTTCAATATCCTCCTCCTCGCTCCTGTTCTCCTCAATAAGAGGTGCAAAACTGAAAAAGTCAACACGTCCTTAAGTACAACTCTTTTGGTATCTTCAGTAGGAACAACCTGTAACAGTTGCACTTACGTGAAGAGTGGACCAATTTCATGATTTTAAGCTTTCGGCAGTTTCTGTTTCCAGGAGCATTTGAGCACTACCTGGATATCAATTGAAAAGAGAGTGACACATTCAACAAGTGGTACTTTTATCCCTTCAAGTGGTTAGTAGTGATGTCAGCTTGTATTAGACCACAATGTACTACATGGAGCAGAAGTGTCTCATACCACCAGCATGTCTGAATGGTGCCAATGTTTGAAAAGCAAATAGATACTCTTTGTTAATTATTTGAATCAGTGCAATAAACAAGGGCCTTTATTTCTTAGTGTAACAAATTGTTTACTTCTTCAGGTACAGAAAGTCAGGAAGGGCATAAGAAAAGGGAGTAAATACGACAGGGAGGAGTGATCGACAAAAACTGAGAGGGGAGGTGAGAAATGGATGTGAGAGAAATGAGCAGCAAAGTATAAAGAAGAGAAAAAAACAAGGGGGAGTGGAGAAACGTGACAAAACAATGAGGGCTTTAGTAGAGAAACGAAACATTGTGACATCCTCAGAGAGCATTCATTGTGACAAACAACTAAAGGCATATCAAACATCGCCTCGAAAGAATTCACAGACAGTGAAAATGTGTCTTCAATCCAGTCATGAATCTTCAAACATAATATAACATTAATGCTGTCTATAAATTCACAGAGAAAGAAAATGTGTCCGCATCAAACCGTCTGCGGGGTGAAGTTATTTTAAAATATGCACGGTAAAGATGGAGCCAGACAGACACGAAGTGAAGCAAATCAGACTCAAGTGTCGACAACAAGTGCCCATCAGTCTCCTGCACAACACTGAAAGATATGTAAACTTTTGGGGGCGTCACGAAAGACAGGGCGAGAAGAATAAGACTTGTATTAAGGATATGCATAGATAGCGCTTTGTTAGCATTTTAGAATTCAATTATTGCTATCATTCAGTTTTATGATCTTACTCAAGTCATTTGTCTCAACATCCAAATACTGCTCCACGGTAAAGTGTAAAACAATTGTTTTTTATTTTAATCATCAAAGTTAGTCATCCTGGTTTTGAAATGTTGTCTCTGTTATCTTCAAACTAACTTTTCTTCTATTTTTGCTCAAAGGCCTAAATCTTAGTTTTTCCCAACTTACTTGTGTGTATGTTTAAACTGCTGCTGTTAAAGCCTTCTTTCAGTCAGAGCAGGCTCTACTCCAGGTAGAAGAAGGTGGCATTGACCTTTAAAAGCCCTACACTCAGAAACTTCTAGCATATGCATTGCTGCAGTTCTTTAGTAACAGGTAGCAGTCAGGAGACAAAATCTTTGTGTGATTTTAGTCAGATACAGCCATACCACGCCGGAATTTCTCTATAATGGAAGGCTGTCCATGCTTTGTGCTCGTGCATGAACTGTACCATGTCGAAGAACACCTCTTCCTTGTGCCAGGGACAAGAAAGTGCACCGTGTGGAACAGAGCACTCACATTACAGTCAAATGGACTTTAAGGGTGAAGCGTGCTTAAGAAAAGACACGGATGGCCCAGTGTGAGTGTGTCCTTAAATATCAAGCTCATGACAGCCTTGGCTCAGAGCATGATGTATTGACTTTCTCTTTTTTCCACATTGTCTTTCACAATTAATACCTGTCAGCCTCAAACCTTGCAGTAAAACGTCTAAGCTAAGTATTTAATGTAGCAGGTGTATTTACCATGAAGGTTCGGTTTAGTTTGGAAGCCAGAATTTTTCTGGAAGTGGAGAAACATCTGTCTCCATGCATTTAGATCAACAGGGGTGCAGGGCACATTTTCTTTTAATCGGTTAATTAAAAGGTCTCACATATGCCTCTGGATCTGATGCAAATTAGAATCGTTCTGGGCCGTTCTATGTCACAACACGAGTTTTGTTCCATGGAGCATTTCTATCTTGTTCATGCATTCAGCTTTTAAACCATTTAAAATCTCATTAAATGCCTCCTTTAAATGTGTCTACTGTCTGATAGAGCATCCAGCCATACCGGAAACATCTCATGTGGGCTATATAACCAGGTTGTTTCTCAGGGAGACCTTTAGTACCTGCAATGGAGCTTTATAAAGCCTCAGGTTAGTCATTTTATCTAGAGAAAATGCTGGCACAATTTCAGAAAATGTAACTGGCAGAAAAATTAAACACAAAATCCAATTGTTAATTACTCAATATATAACACGTTAATGTTTAAAGGTATTTATGTGAACGCACAAAGACACAAATGGCCTTAATGTTCCAAAACATGCATTATATCCACTGGATTATGCAGTTCTGATGATAATGTTATTTATTCCAACAAAATTAGTATTCTTGCAAAAATGCACAAAATGCGCTGCAGCTCATCCCGACTCGTCTAAAATGCTTTTCTCTGTCCTACAATATGAAACCAGCACAGCATTTAATCAGCATCAAAGGAGAGGGTTCCTGTAATTTTGCCAGCTCAAGTGCTCTGCACTGAGAGGATACGTTATATTATGTGTCCTCTGTGGCTCTGCTTCATTATATGTCTTCTGTGACTCACAGCTCGTCCACAGTTTGTCCGATTGGAGCTCTCTGCCGCTGCCTGCTCGCTGACTTTTGCCTGACAGAGACAAATGTTGACAGTGAAAGACAAAGAGGCAGATAGAGAGAAGGAATGCACAGGAGGCTGAGCTGTCAGGATTGTGACAACCCTTTATGCCTCCTACCCTCAAAATACACACAAACACAACAGACACACACTGTCCTTTCCTGCCTGAGTACAACTGACACGTTTTAAAGCACACGCTCTTTGTTTTTAGCCACACTTTACTGATCCTAAACATTCTAAGGAAAAGAAACTGAATACATGATCCTTGCTGTTACAGTCTAATGTGGCAACACATCTCTACAGAACATGATGACTGAGTGAGTGCTAGCTCTACCGCTCTATCAGTACGATCAACTTGTCTACATACTTGACTTCTTCTCAGTTTCTGTTGGACAGCTTACAGCAACGGTAGAAAATGCGTCATTACTGTGTGTCAGTAAGCTCCCCATTCAGGCGTGTCTGCAAAGCTTTCTTCCCATGCTCCTTTCCGTCTTCATGCCAGAACCCTTCCCCAACATTCACCGAGTGTCTGAGCCACGATGCTCACTGACTGTCTGAGCTGCATTCTGCCATCACGCTGAACGATGATCAGAAGAGGTTATTTTATGAGCGCCATCTTTCACCGGGCACGCACAAATAAAAACACTGGCATGAGGACACTGGGTAATATTTCCCACAAACACTTATTTATGTGGAATAAATTGGCATGTTATCATCAGGGACATTTGTTTCAAAGTCAGGAATTCAATGAAATGAAATGACTCTTCATAACTTACTTCTCTGTTGCAAATTCAATCAGTGGCAACAATGTAAAAAAAGAACACCACTTTGAGACATGAAGCAAATACGAGCCGACTTATTACATGAGAGTGTTTCTGGGTGCTTTATGACGCATGCGTTAGTGTGTGTTTGTTCAGCTGCGTAGCTGTCTGTCACTTCAAAAACAGATACTCTGACAAAGACAGCTGTGCTGTCAAAACATCTTTTAGTGTCTCCATAAAGATTTTTCGTTGTTTGCTTCGATGCTACAGGTGTGCTGCGTCTTTCTTTTATCCTGTGAGTGAATCTGTCCATCTGTCTGTACCTCCTCAGCAGTGGCATGGTTGAGTTTGTAGTCCTCTGAATCACTGAGGAGGAATGCAGATGAGAAATGGAGACTGGTCAAAGGTTTATTTGAGGAGAATCGTGGCTAGAAGACTGCCCTGAGCATTATGCTAAGTGAAATTAATAGCTTTCCTTCTTATTATGGCGCATTAATCAAGCTTAATGTAATATGTGATTTATCTAATATGTCCTCTGACTTCAGTTTACAAACAAGAAGAGAATGGCTTAATGAAGTAATTACAATAAGATAACTATTGACCCCTAAATGACTCAAAATGACATCATCTATTACAATCAATATTTCCCAAACTCAGACACACAGATGAGTCTTACTTTAGCTCGTTAGCTGATCGGCTGCTATTTAAAACTGTATGTAAATTAAATAGAGACTGTTAGCATTTAAAGTGAATAATGATCACTCTGTATTCATTGCATGCAAGGCTGTGTTCAGTATACCGTGTACTTTTACAAAAGGTACTTTTGAGACTTGGTGCTTTTCAGTCATTACATTTCCCCTTTCACCTTCCCTGAATCCATCTACTTTATCGCTGATGAACAAAATTGAAATCTGTGGGTTTTTTTTTAAATATGGCAAACTCCATCTGCAGATGAAGATCATAGGGTAAGGATTAAATCTGAGTTAAGCTATAAAGAAAAAAAACACCAGGGGAATATATTCTGTTATTTTAAAGAATTGTTTGCAGTCTCCAAAACTGGAATAGAGAGTGTAGATGGACAGAACAGAAGCAAAAGCCAGAGATTTCCAATCAAAAGAAGAGCACCTTTGTTGTCTGTGGAAGCTCCAGGCAGCAAAGAGAATATATTTTCTCCGTCTTCTCCATGGTCAGTTTCTCCACAAATGGTCAGCATAATGGAAAATTTGAAAACTTTGACCATTATTCGGCAACCAGCTGGTGTGAAACTTTGTGCTTATTGAGTGTAAAATATGAATACTTCTGGTGCTAGGGGCCTGTCTATCATAACGATAACATGAGATGTAGCTGTGTTGTTGTGAAGAAGTGTGGGATTACAAAAAAACATTCTTTTCAAGTTTCATCCCTGACAATCACCATTAAGCTGCACTTAACTGGACTCAGCTTTCCTGTCATACTTCATCCTTTTCATGGACCCGGTGATGTATTTCAGGCAGATCATTTCTGGTTTAGATACACTATGTTGGTTCATCTGAATGAAATAGCTTCAAGAAACACAGCAGTTAGCAAACCCTTCACTTTCTGACGTATTCAGGGGTGTTTTTGTCTATTTCCTTTAAAGAAATGTGTCTTTAACTTGACTAAATTGCAGCCTCTTAAGGTTTATAATTCACTGGAAACATTAAGGGATATTAAAATACACAACAAAACCAAAACATCTGAAAGTGGGAGTGTTATATATTACACCTTAAAATCAAATACAGAATAGCTGATCAACCTGTCAGATCATGTACAGCATAGTATATTGGGTTGTGTAGAGATTGGGATTATAAAAAAGTTGTGCCTACAGTGTGCCGGCGGTTGGTGCGGAGGCGTGGTCCTCCCGACAGGCCGCCATATCATTCCCCACTTCCTCTCTACCCACTCTCTTATCTCTAAAATAAAGGCATTAAAAAGCGCCCAAATAAAAAAAAATAAGCTTAGATAAATGTGATATATATATATATTAAACTGCAGCTCCTCTGTGTCAGTTTCTTGGAATTATTCAGCGAACACTGTTGCCCGAAGCTTTATACTTAACTGTGCTGTCAACAACAACAAAAAGAAATCAATAGTTCAAAAACAACCATGTTTAATCTTCCCATGACCCTTTGAGCCCAAAGCTGTGTAGAAAAACACGTCCATAGGAGCCACATGAGCAGTGTGTACTGCTGCTGAAAGAGGGGCGCCATGAAGCCGTATCCACACAACCAGCAGTTCCGTGTATCACACAGTGACAGACATGGAACCTCAAAACGTCAGCCATTCACTAAAAGCCTTTCGACGACAACAAATAAGAGCTGTCAAAGCCTAACACTAGAAAGTGCCAATCACCTATGTTATTTATAACAGAAATGAGCACAAGCTGATATGTGCACACACACAGAGGCCCACGCACACACACAGTCTTATTTTCCCCAAATATAATAGAAGAAAATACTTTTTTTATACCTCTGTCAGATTCATGACATACAAGAGATGGCCTGATGGAAACCCCTTCCTGTACAGTAAGCAGTCTCAAAACTACATGTCAGTGTTTCTTTTTTATTTCTCTGATCTAGAGAAAACACTCGGGAATAAACTGGCCTAGAACATTCCATCAGAAAGCACGTCTTATTCCTCTTAACTTTTTTTTCCCTTTCTTACAGGCTTTTTGATAGGGAGCAGTGAGTAGATAACAGCAAAGACGAGCGGAGTGAGAGGTCGTAGCGGCGAGAGGAGACAGTGGGAACCTAGACAAGAATCAAAAGAGAAAAGCAAGGTAGGGAAAAAACAATCAACAAGCCGGTGTTTTGCTTTGTTTTGTGCTGAGACAGACGGAGCAGGTGGAAGGTTCAAGGCCTGACAGGATGAATTCCTGAAAACACAGCTGGACTCACAAATACACAGAAAACGCTGCACTGAAACCCAACACTTGGTGTGCACAGAGTTCCACCATCCGAAAAAAATACATTACAAAGCATGCTAAAAAGATTGTACAAAACACAATCAAGACAATCAAGACTCACTCAGACACAGGTTTCCTAAAATGAATTGTAAATTGTATAAGAGTTATAACAGAGTACTGGGTGGTTGGGAATTGGGGTTGGGATGTCTAATGTTTTTTTTTTTATTGTGTTATTATTACTTTTTTCTGTCTTTCTTTTTAGGTACTTAAGTCCTCGCCTTTTCTTTGTCTTAATCCGGGGACATTGGCGGAGTTGGGTAGGGGATGGGGGGGTTGGGGAGGCAGGTTCTGCAGTATTACAATATGTGCCTTGTTTTGCTTTGAGGAACTCATGTAATCACGTCAGATCTTTATTGTCCATGGAAGGGAAATTTGATTTACAGCAGTGGACAAAAAAAACAAAACAACAACAACAACAACAACAACAACAACAACAACAACAGATAAACAGACATAGGACGGTGCAACACGACCTGATGTAATAGGCTACAACCAAGAAATATAAGGAAGAAAAAAAAATGTCACAGTTCATTGAACAAAGTTCCACTCAAAGTTCTACAGCTAATTGTATTGCTGCCTCCCAATGTGACAAAAAAACAAAACCTTTACATATTTGATTGCATAACAAAATCAATACTTTTACAGGTAAATTACTTTTCCTGAAATCAATGCCAGCCGAACTCAACAGAGATCCACCTTAATATTTTAGAGCGCGAAACATTGTTGGACAAATGTGAACTGTCAGTTTTTGATCCCATTTGGAAGGCAATTAAACTCAACTTGACACAGTGTGTATTCACTTTGTTCAATGAGGAAAGATGTTCAAAGAATAGATTTTCTTTTGGTATAGTAATGATGTAGAATTAAATACATAATGTCAGCTTTTGGATTGTTAGCAAGAAGGTTCCTTGTTTTGGGCCTTTCTAGACAAATGTATTTGTAGGTGCCAATAGAGGAGGTGGATGTTTGTAGATCTGTAACAAGATGTGTTGATGAATAAAATGTGGGTCCATCAACAAGTAAAAGTTGACTTTTTTTATTTTATATGGTTGAGGTTTCACTCTGTATTAAAAGACTAAAAGTAAAATTCTACTTCTTGATCTTGATTTTCTCCTCTACACACACCATGCTAATCACTGTTCTTTCACATTTGTTCATGTTGTGGTTATTCCCTTCATCTCTTACTATTTTGTCCATCCCTTGGTGGGAATGCTAATCACTCTCTCTTAATGTATTCCTTTTTCCTATCTCTCTAACTTCACCTCTGCTCCTCCCTCTCTTTTGGATTAAGTGACGCCTTGTTATAAACAGCCCATCAGTGAGCCGACCATCCGTATCCCGGCTGTAGTCGGACATTTATTAAGAGTCAGCTCTGCTCTGCCTCTCTGAATCCCCACATGAATACAGAGGACCAATTAGGAGGAGTCTACATGGCTGGCCCAGACATATAAACATCATCCAAACAAGTACAACAAACAGATGGAAAGTTTGACAGAAAGAGCTCTTTTTGATTTAACAGCAACTTTGACAGAAACGGGAACACTTCATACTGTGCTAAGTGATAGCGATGACAAAAACAGGAGTTCAAGCGTTTGTTGCGAACAAAAGACGTGCGACAAATTCACACAATAAACACAGTGCACTTCCATTCAAGACCTAAAATGCTGGGACACGGTGAAAATGTTTTTCTTAAACTCATTCAGCAGCCACGACGCCTGACATTTATGAGCAGCAGGAGGCAGCTACTGTGGTTAAACAAATAACATCCTCACTGGTGGACTAAATAGGACGATGGCTATTTTGCCTATTGGTTTTTTTCCCCAATGGATGAGGTCACCCATGCCCTGACTGTGAAATGACAGTGTGTGTGTGCTTGTTCATTATTTGTTATTGTGTGTGTATTGTCCATCCACCTCCCCAATTAGAATCCACCACATCCTGTGTTGTGGTTCGGGGACAATGGGAACATGACTATGCCTCCAACAGAGCGCACGGCTCCCACATCCTCCTCCTGAGTCTTCACATGCTATGCAGCAAGACACAGTACAACATGAACATGTGTTATAATTATTGATGATGATGGCGATGTACCTGTGAGGAATCCATTCATATATTAATCACCGGGAGGAGACAGGAAGGCAGAGTGAGAACAAAGCCCCTTCAGACCTGAAAAATGGAACAATGCTCACTTCCTGAGTGTGTTAGAGTAACTAATGCCATCCCTATATAGGAGTCGATTCTTGACGACTTTGATGTTGACTTCAGACAAAACGACTCAAAAAAGAGGTTAAATTATCGCTTGGTATATGGCATATGACACGCAAGACTTTATATAACATTGTTCTAACTTTCTTATTTTTCGTTATTGCTTCTTGTTGTGCTTTTTTTTTTCATCAGGACTTTTGTATTGATTTCATACCCACTGACACCTCACAGTGTACAGATGAAGTGAAAAGCCTTCACATATACAACGTTAAAGGCAGGGAAGGTCATTTTCTCCAGATACACTTTTTAAGATTTCGCTTGAAATTGTCTTCAGGTCCTGACAGATATTAATAATTCATCTGCTCTGAAAAAGAAACGAGGACGATCTGTCATCTGTCGCAGTTGTAAACTTGTTTAAAAACTACCAAAGTCTGCACTCGGTTTGGGTTTTATGAGCTAATCATGCTCCCCTGCTCGCTTACTCTCATGAGCCCACACACAGAGCATGAGCTGAAACCCGTGGGGGGCGGGGCTTTTGAGGGCGCACAGAGGGGAGGGGGTGGGCGTAAATGAAGCACGGAGAGAATGCTGCTTTCAAAGTCATGCTAGTTTTCGAAGATTACCATCCCTAGCTTTAAAGTTCTTTACCAGCCTCACGTGTTTTTAATTTCTCTCATTAATTAGATCTGTCAACAGATTGAAGTTGGGAGAAATGACGCTGTTGCTGATTAAACTTAAACCAATCCTCTAACTATCAATTATCCGAATCACAACAGCTTAATCACAACAACTTAAAAAAGATAAACACGTTTTCAATCAAGCCCACTGGTACTTCAAAGCCTTGTTGTGAAATCAAGTGGAACACTTTAGCTTGTGGTAACTGGACCTGAATGTCTGTACTTGATATGCTTGGCGCTCAAATGGTAAAGTGTTGGGAACATCACTTCTGGGCTTCAACAAATAGAAACCAAAAGACTCACAACAAGCGAGAATGTACTCTAACAAATGAAATCTGAAGGAATAAAGACAGGGATGTAACGTCAACATTGTCACCACGCAAACAAAATCCCAAAGGAAAAAAAAGTTTAAGACCAACAGTCCACAGATAAACAAACTTCCATGACTGGAAGACGCCACTGAGAACAATAATCACTGATAAAATAATTCAAGCTGCTTATAAAAGATCCCATTCAGAGCACACATGTCACTCTTGACAATATGTGAAGAGCCCAGCTGTAACTAATAACACTAACGAACGCTAATTCAAGCAGCATTAATGATATTGGCTACACCTGCCGTACATTTCAGCCGATGTCATGTCAAACTGTCAGCTGTGAGAAACGGTCTGAGGGCATTTACAGCGAACAAACTGCGATGCATCAGGACAGAGAGTGACGGACAGACAAAGAGAAAGAGACAGACGGACGGACAGGCAGCCACAGTGGAGCGATATGTGAGAGTGCAGAGTGTCCTCTGCTGGGGGTCATTTGTCAGGTCATTGGGTCAGCCAGTTAATGAAATAAAAGAATAATAAAGAATCTCTCTGTAGTGTTTAACACAGAGAACGGTTGTTTCTGTGTGGAGTGTCCTCTTTCACCCATCACTTCCCACCCTACACACATCAATACACTGTGTTGCCTCTCATTCCTTTCTACACACACACACACACACACACACACACACACACACACACACACACACACACACACACACACACACACACACACACACACGCACACACAGCTGACTGTGACTCTAGGTGGGCTAGGGTGGGATTTTCACACGCCTCGCTCCCCAGGGCCCATTCAGTACAGTACACAGCACGGCAGCAGGACACACACACAAAGCCGAGGATTGTCTGCACCCAGTGGGCCACTCACTGAACTAGAATGACTGAAACACAGTGAAGCATGGATGCAGATACAGACACAGGCTCACTACAGACATGGCCTGAACACACACATACACACACAAACACACGTGCACATTCACACATACACAAACACTTCATTCACACCCTTATTTCTTGGAAGCAGAGGCCTCTTTGACTTGCTGCGGCCCATGATAAAAAACCCAGTGATGGACAGTCATTCTCTACTTCTTAACTGACTTACTTTTCAAAATAAAATCCCCATAATTTACCATCTCAATATTTCTGTGAACCAACGTTGTCACATTTGACTTTAAGCTGAAACTCGGGTGGTATTAATGAAAAACTTTATGTTAGAAGCTCAAAAAGTCTTTAAATAAAAAAACTGAGATGCATGACTGTTTAGATGCCTTTGTGAAGTTTAACTCAGTTTGGCACTGGCTGTTCCACTTTCATGCCTCCTGTGCTGTGTCATGAAAGGACTTCGGAGGCATTTTTAGAAGTTTATTCATAAATAATGGCCTCACAGGGACTTAACGAAAATAAACATTTGAATCTCCCTTACTGTTCTTTTAATAAAATATTCTGTTCTGCCTATTTTATTAAACACAGTGGACATATAAACTGTTTTTTTTTCTGTCTTTCTCTCCCACACGGACAGTTTCTTTTTGGACAGCTGTGTTGACGGTGGATAAATGTGCAGAACAATTGTTAATTAGCCATTCAAATATTTTATTTAAGGTGTTTTGTGCTACATTCACTTCTTTTTTTATGGGTACATCCTGCACTTTTAAGTGTTTTGTTTGTGCAGTATGTTGTCTTGAGTCACCAGGCGCTTTCTTCTTTTTCTTCAAGCACATCCAAGGTCTCTTCCTTTTCTATTCTCTCCTTGTCTTTCTCTTTTCAACTCCCGTGTCAGCTAGCACCAGCAGTTTAGTCTTATAACACATAGCCTTTGTCAAGTGCGCTCTCCTCTGTCCTCACTACCAATGCCATGCAGCAAACTACACACAATTCCAACAAAAGTGAAGACAGCGGTAAGCCTTTGAACATTTTTCTGGGAGCAACGTGAAACGGTGAAACAAATCCAACACCTTACCAATCAGAGAATAGGAGTCAGACAGAAAAAAAAAATGTTTTCCCCAAAAGTAGAGATTAGCAGGCAAAGAGTTACACAAGCTCTTTTGACATTGCGAGCTCTCAACAGTGCCTTAATGGAGCTGCAATATTATTCAGCTTTTGTGCTTTTATATTAAATTCGCAACAGCATGATATTGGAGTCCCAGTGTGTAATTTCCTATTGTGTGCAGCAGCAGCTTCACATACACACACACACACACACACACACACACACACACACACACACACACACACACACACACACAAGACGTGCGCAAACACAAAGCTCTGTTCAACCGTGGCAGCTCTGACATTTTACAGTGATGCCCCTCAACGCCTCTGTTACTTCCTCTGATGCCAGCTCAGCAGCAGAATAACTTCGCCCCACCTTTACGCCTCTGTGTGTTTTACAATGCAGACGAGATGTACTCGGGGTGAAAAAGAAAAAAAAAAAGTCACGCATTGAACTGGCAATGTAAAAAAAAAAAAAAAAGGTAACAGTCTCTCAAACAAGAGAGAAAGTGAAATATTGATTGCAGGAGATAAATTTAAACAGAACAAAACGTTTGGAGGCCGATGATGACTCTTGACTCCATGCAGGCTTCTACTTGCTCCGCAGTCTGAACTTTAATGAAATACACTTCCATGCAAGGAAGAAGCATAAAGGCATGCACGCACACACGCAACATTTGCTGGGGTTAAAGGCAGTGGAGTGCTTTGTGCCGTGCTAGTGACCCTTGTGAACTTCGATGACTGATGTTCTATGACCAGTTCTTCTCCCTCATTGTGACATGCACCCTCAAACTTCTCTCCAGTGAGGAAGAGCCTCTTTAATATTCAACCACATTGGGAATCCATCCATCGTTTCTCAGGGGAACTGTGACAACTTCTCGACCCCTCTTCCCTCCTCTCCTCCTACTGTGGTCAGCATCGAGTAGAAACAGAGTCTGGTTCTGATCAGGGCCTCGAGTCGGCACGTCTGCAATGCGTCATCTGCCACATGCTGCGGTCCCTGGTTTCTCCACGGCCCTGCAGTCTTAAAGCCTAAACCAATATGAGAGGAATAAGTGCCTCTCTCATTGATTTGATTCATTGCCTTTGACTTGTGTCAATAAGAGTTTTTGGTGCCTGGAGATTATGCTAGAAATCTCACTCAAGCTATCCTATCATGAGTATTTTACCAGCGAAAAAAACAACAACAAACCCTTCAGCAGTTTGAGTTTCTGTGATGTTTTTGCCTGGCCATTTCCTCACTTCTTAAATCCAACTTCGAGTATCAGCGAGTTTCTTTTACAGATCCAGCCCGGACTGCCCAAAGCCGAGCCACCGGCAGCAGGAAGCGACTGACACACCATGCCATGTACAAAACACTCTGTAAATTTTTTATCAGTAAATCTGGGGCACTTGATTCGTCCTTTAGAGGACTTAGAGATACTTACTGATGTTTGGAATCAGAAACCTCCCACACCACTGTGTTTGAAACATACAAATGTGCCGTTTCCAGCAGAAGATTTTAATTCTCCTCATGCCACATACAATGTACTTCAGTTTAATTCACCTTTGAAGCGCTGCTCATGACGCAGGACTGATAACTAGTCATAATAAAGGGAATTACATGCAGGGCTCTTGTGGATTTCTGTTTAAACCTCTCCATATGGGGCGGAGGAAGGAAGCAGTGCAAACCATTAAGCTTTGCCTACATCAAACCAGTTCACCAACAACCTGACTTTGACAATCTTAATCTGACAAACTGGTGCGGTTCAAGACGATTCCATTGATGTATGAACTTTAAAACCTGGAACAAAGGCCTCCAGAGAGTCTTTAAACCCGAGCACAACCTTGAAGATCCATCTGAGACGAGCGGCCGACATTTTTCATCATCCGAAGAGGAATCCTGAGGTTTCAGACCCATGTTGTGAATTTATGTAACGTGAGCAGCAAAGTAGACGGAACAAATTCATATACCTCCTTCCAACATCCTTTAAAACCTCGGAATTGCATTTCAAACACTTCAACTTTCCCTTGTTCCCTCTCAAAAACACGTCCACCTTTAAAGCTCCTACCAGTGTATTTGACTCCTTTATGCTGTTTTTATTGGATTGTACAAAAAGCTGTGCATTGATGGGAAGTATCTCCAGATGAGTCGGCTCAGCGTCGGCTTAAGATGACTGTCAGCTCAACTTTCAGCAGCGTATCTGTGACAGGTAAGAATGATAACCGCAGGAGAGCCTGTCCATGTTTGATCTCCTTTCCAACACTGAGTCCACAAAGTGACTCGCAAATGACAAAAAGGAGAGAATCTAGTCCAGGGCATTAAAGAGCGGAATAAAGAACGAAGACTAAGCAGGAAAGGGGCGGGAACAGAAACAAGACATGGAAGAACAAATTGAGGCAACAGAACAAAGAGAGAACCCCTAAAGATGAGCAATTTCATTTCAAGAGAGAAGCAAGCGGGAGAAGTTAATCCATTTCATAGTCACCCACCACAGCACCCTTCATATGTGGTCTGTGGGAGTGGCAGAGGCTGGCCTGGCCTAGATACATGCCGAATGAATAAAGCCGTAATATCCTTTGATACAACTCTTTGAAACGTGTTCAGCTCTGAGCAGCATCTGCTCCTACTTTTAATCTGGTTAGGGTGTGTCTCAAAATACCATTAAGAATATAGTCATCAGCAGGCGTAATGGAACCCAGGATGCGACATGATCGATGGATCGCACTAATTTGGCGGGAATAAATGTCAATAATCCTCTCTTTTTTTTTTTTCAACTTCTCAGCTTCTATATTTCGCGCGTGTAAATGTTCAGAGCTTTATCTCCACAAATACAAACAAAAATGTTAATTAAAAATGAAGCCGCCGACTTGGTTTGATTCTTGGCTCACACTTTACTCTCTATCTCCAACGATCTGTCCTGCGTGGCCTATTTATCCCCACCAAAATCCAGCATCTGAAAACCACCAGACCTCAAAGTGTGCGCAGCCTCTCCCCGTGCTCGTCATTACCGTGTTTGTTTATCTAGTGCTCGCTCCCTCAGAGGAACACCCAGCCTTGTTAAGGAGCAAGAAGAAAGCTTTAAAAGTGGAAATAAGGCATACATTTCAGTCCGGTCCCAGGACGACGCCCGAGAGGTACCGAGCTATTTTCCATAATGGTAGCTTAACAGGGAGCTAGCCGGCTGAGCGAGAGGCACGTCGCCCTCATTAAGGCACTCGCTCAGGAACAGATTAGCGCTTCATTAACATACAGAGAGAAGCGAGGGGAAATTACCACTCTCCATTTCACAGTCTAAAAGGCAGGCAAAGACCAGAGTTAGAGATAAGTGGTGGGGAAAAGATGGACTCAATTTGGGGAGAGATAAAAATCGATGTACGGTATAAAATTTGTAATTAAGCCTTCCTGAATGTCTCCAACTGTAAATGTTCAAGTTAGAGCCACCTCTCTGTCTTTTTCTATATTTCACTCATTTTTCTGTCAATCCTTCTAATATGTTCTGTTTTTTTAACCCCTGTCACTCATCCTTCTGCCCTTTGCTCCACAGAAAGAGGCCTGATTGGAGCCATTAGTAAGAGAATGGGTGGTGGCCTTAGCATTTCTCTCCAAAACCCTGAGCTGTTGTACCACCCACAAACAAAGCCAGACTTCCCTCCTTCTAATTAGTTTGGTGCGAGAGGGGAAGGAGACGCAGTAAGACAGTTTGCTGAACAATGGAGCAACTTTTAAAGAAGTCAACCTGCTGGTAGGGCAGGTCAAACTAAATCTATAAATCCAAAAGTTTCTTTATAATAAGCTCCTTACAATACAGTGAGAAAGCACTTAAGAAGATGACTTAACGTTGATTCAACGTAGAAAACATGCTGGCTGTAATGGCCTCTGCAGTTCCTCTCTCTCTGTTCAGATTCAAAAGTCAGAGATCAGGAAGCAAGTTCTGGGGGAAAAAGATTAATTAACCTTTTACATCAGTGACTGAGTTTAAAAAAAAAAAAAACCCAAAAAGGGCCAAACAACCGGCCTGAGAGAGAAAGGATTTTCTAACTAATTCTCCAAATGTGTGTGGACACCATGTGCCACAAATTCCTGCAGCGCTAATCTGCCCTTCACCTCCTCACGTCCAAATCTTTAAGTCATAAAATCCACTGAAGTGTTTTTAACCTTTAGATTTACCGGGGCCCTAATTAGTGTGACTACCTGTCAAAGAGAGGCGGAAATATCCGGACTCTCTGTGGACGGACCACAACTTAACCTGAGGAAGGGGCTAATTAGGGAAGCTATACCTGTTGTAGGACAGGACACGAGGACATTTCTCGCCTTCAGCTTGTCTTGTGACTTTTGTTCTGTGATCATTTTTAAATATTCAAATCTTTCTGAGATTTTTAAACGAGGAAACACCTGCGATAACACTATTAGCATAAAGTAAAGCTGGTCCTGCATCCTCTCTCCTGACAGATTTGAAATGATTCTATTGAAAAGTGGAACAAAAATCATCTATGTTGACTTTTGCTTCAATGTATGTATTGAAACGGCTTGTCATTTCAACCTGAGAAATTAAAGACAACCATTGGAAACCCATACATTTACTTCTTAGCGTCTTATTTAGATATAGTTTCCCTGTGGTCACACAATACATGTGTATGCTACTGACAGCTTGTGTCTCACCTGGGCTCCTGAGGGGGAGGACACTGATTATCTAAAAGGTTGGCAGGTTTATATTAATCCATACTGTCTGAGCTGACTGTGGCCAGGAGTTATTCAGAGTGAACAGTGTGCTTCAGGTTAATGAGCTGTGCTTCACTTTAAGATGAAAAAGAACAAGAGTGAAATCTCTGAACTCTGAAATACATTAACCTTTCAGGAGAGTCATAGAAACGTATCGCTCTACATAGATTTTATTTTAACCTGAGCAAAGAGGAACGGTCAAACATAAGAGAAGTCCAAAGATACGTTTATAGCATTACTTCAATGAGATTGACGGTAAAATCACGCTCACATACAACAAAGGTTAACACTGTATGGGAGCTGGATTCTTTAATGACATATCTGTTGGTATTATTTTAAGGCTGAGAGTAATGTAGAACTGACATAACAGAACATAGTAGGTGTTTGCCAGAAAGCTAAAGGCCTTATCCTCAACTCTTCACCTGTTTGTAGTTTGATCGGATGTTGGGTGGAGATAAGACTTCTACGGTAACAATCATTGGGCTTCATCACGCCTCCTCAGAAACCAATGAGCAACCACATCCATGCATTGAACAGTCCATCATTTTAAATCTCTTTGGTGTAACTTTTCAGCAGATGTCTTCAGGGAATAACATATCTCACCAACGTTTCTGAAACTCAGTCATCACTCAATAAATTGCCCATTTGAGACACAAAACCAGGAACTACTCGGAAGATTCACTGCTGATGGAAAGCACCATTTTAAATAAAGCATGACGTTGGAAGTGCAACATATGAACTACATCAGCGAAGAGCATTGAGAAGAGTGTGATTCATGTCAATGAACAAATGAAACTACAGTTTAACATATCCATGAACTAATTAGCTTCTTCCCTTGTATAATGCTACCCTGCCTAACCTCACACATCCATACAATACGCTCAAATGCCTGTAGATAATATATCAAGTGAACCATGCAGACCTGACCGTTGCTTGCAGAGAGAACACTGAGTTACAACATAATGAGCTCAACCTGTACTGAGAGGTTCGCTAACAAGAGAAACAATCACCTCTTATTAGCCTGTGCTATATCATGGGTGCCAGAGTCAGGCACGGAGCTGTAAAAAGAGGTGAAAGCAGGAAGTCACGCTGATTAAACCGGGTTGTGTAACCGTAAAGAATAGTCAGGTATTTGGGGAAACTTTGATTTTGCTGAATATTAAATTTGAGAGTAACTATTTCTTCAACACACAACACATTATCGCTGTGCCTGAGCATCTTCTGGAGACATCAAAATGACAAGATTACACAGAGCCAAATAACATCCTCACACCTTGTTGACTTCCAAACACATTCAGGTAAAAATAAATAAATAAAATAACTTCAGCTCCAAACAAACAAGATGGCAACAGGCAGAATTGCATCAACTTCGGTCTCTTCTGGACAAGATGTATCTCTCTGCAGATTTTCTCTGACATGAGTGAAGTCAGGTTTTTAAGCTGGTTTAGTTTAAAAGGTGATCATATTAATCATTGTGAATGTTTGAATGGCTTGTGAACTATTTCAATTAGTGTTCAACCGTAGTGTGGCCTCGGTCATAGACTTCTATATGATTACATTTGTTGTTCTTTGCTTCTGTACATCATTATGAGGGATCAGTGTTGATTGTGGTTTAACAGATAAAACCTCCTTAGAGAAGCTTTAAAAAGGGTGGTTCGGAAACCTTTAAGTCATGACGGGAGCATCCTTTTTTTTTCTTCTTCTTTCGTATTAACAATCAATTCCGTTTTCCCCATCAATAATTAATGACAGACATGATTTAAAAAGAGTGAAGAAATGTTTCTGATGTTATAGGCAGACTGGGCAGCATTCGAGTCAGGTTTTTTCCTCAGCTGCGTAAATATTGTCATACAAAAATCCAATTAAGAAACTTAACACGGATTGAGTAAGAAGTCCTGAAACCACAAAAAAAAGAAGGAAATTATAGAAACAACAACTTGAGAACTTTTGGAGGAAAGTCAAAAAGCTCCAGCATAAAAACTAAATGTATCTTGCCATTTTGTCAAATGTGTTTCAATATGTTATTATTCACTCACACTGTATCCACTTATGAACAAATTGTACATTTAAATTGTATAATTCAATAATTCCTGTTCATTCTGTCTTCATGGTTTCTAACACAGCCCCCTCCCTTCATTCTGACTAACTATAGGATGGAGGTCACAGTCTTATCGTTGCAATAAAGCCAAAGTGTCTGTGTGTGTTACAAAGCAATGCATACCTGAAATAAAATCCAACTCTGAAAAATAACAACATAAACCTTACTCAACCCAATGCAGTAACCTAGATTCTTGGTTCTCTTTCAACATCTCACAGACAGAGAGAGAAAAAAAAAGAAAAGAAAGCTTTGATTGTACTTTATCCTTGAAGTGTGAAAAAGTAAACGAAGCAAGAGCAACAAAGAGAGAGAGAGAGAGAGAGAGAGAGAGAGAGAGAGAGAGAGAGAGAGAGAGAGAGAGAGAGAGAGAGAGTCAGGTGTCATCCAAATTCCACAGCTACCCTTTAGTCTTTCATGACCAAATCAAAACATAGCCAGTATTTCTCGTCTTCATTGTCAACCCCTTCACTGCCTCTCTCCCTCTGCTCCTACATCCATCCATCAGGCTGTGTTTTTTTAACCTGGAAGCACACATACACACCCACACATACACTCATACAAGGACATACTAACACACGGCTATTAGCCCATCAATCTCCTGCTATATTCACATACCTGTATGCTTACACACACACGCACACACACGCACGTACGCAGCCACTCATCATCGGCACCTTTAGCTCTTCCTGTCTGCCCTGTCAAGTCGTGATAGCCTGAGATGTGAGAGACAGCAGAGAGGTAACTGCTGAAACGTTAAGAGTTGTTTTTTAAGACACGCTTTCTTTTTCTCAGGTCAAAATGCTTCCTGCAGACGCAAGCTCCTCATGTTGCAAACTTTGGAAAAGGTCTTTCGATGTTTCAAGAAGATGTCTTTCTCAAAAATGGATGACCTCTGCCAACTAAAGTGCCTCGCTGGGAATGCAATTTCGAGCTGAACTTTACCTCCTACCCTTTGAGGTACGGTCTAACTTTAAAACTCTTAATGGTGTCTGGGTTAATAATAAACTTCATCCCATCCAACAGGTACGGGAATCAGAATCAGAAGCCTTAATATGCCACAAACACCAAATTTGGGACATTTAAGATTTATTTGTGAGTTTTAAGACTGTGTGAGTAACACGGCCGAAGGATAAACTGAAATAAGCCTTCAGATAGAATTAACTTTGTTCAAAACCATTTGTGACAAATATGAACCCTTAAAAAGGTGCTGTCTGTGCGTGTGTATGTGGGAAACCATCTCCCTTTGAGGGCTTCTCCCATCCTGGCTGTGACTAAAAGGATTGTGGGGATTTTTAACGTAATGGTAAAGGGAGAAAACTTCATTGGGAGCCACTGCCAAAAGGCAGAGGAGGATTTTTTTTATTTTTTTTATTTTTTTTACATCACCACCTTCCTCCCTTCTTCTCCTTCCGTCTCCTCCCCCTCCTCACTTCCCTATCTCTTCATTCTGTTCTCCACACCGATGTGTCTCTTTAGAGGCTTCAGAGCCCGACTGTCTTATCGAGGCTTCCCAGGTCTACAGGCGAGGCTGAGGAGAAGCTACTGTCAACCCCACTCTCTGCTATCAGCCCCCCGGCAGTCACAATGAGGTCGACATGCATACTCAGGCAAGCACATTTACACAGATACACAAGGAACTACACACACACACACACACACACACACACACACACACACACACACACACACACACACACACACACACACACACACACACACACACACACACACACACACACACACACACACACACACACACACACACACACACACACACACACACACACACACACACACACAGGTTTATCAACCCCAAACAAAAGTCTGGAGTAGACTTTAGTCATCCTCCTAGAGGGCCTCAGCACAAAGAAAAATAGTGCTTAATGGACATTATTGTAGAAATGCTATACGGAAACTGTCAAGAGAAACCGGACCAGTAAACAGAGACTGGGAAAAGCTTACAACAAGCTGACAGCTTATTTAAATAAGATGCTGAACACATCTAAATCCTATCAACCCAGAGAAAGAAAATGTATGTTGCCAAAGTGATTTTAAAGGAAGAAATGATGATAGCGTTCAGCTCGGCCTCTGTCTCTCTCTCTCTCTCTCTTTTTTTTATTCTAAAAATTATCTTGCTGAATGTGCTCTTCTTTGTCGATGTAACAGAAACAATAATAGCACCTGTCAAAATCTGTTTCAGAACCATAAATCGGATTCTTGTTTCCAATGCTTTACCTCATTCACTTTTCAGCTGGCTGTCACATACTCATCGGCAAATTGAAAGCTTGTTTGCTGTGTTAGAGTTAACCTAGAATGTGTGATGAGTCACGTCCTCAGATGGAACAGTTTGGGCAATATCTTCCAGAAAAACTGAATTTACATAAGATGGATGTTTGACAGGAAGCAGACAAGGAGAGCGAGAGACAGACAGGCAGAGAGACAGAGCGAGGGGATATGCAGGCTGTTTGGTCCATTGTGCATTGTTCCCTAAGGCTCTGCAGGTGTGATTTGCAGATGAGAAGTGTAAACCGGCCCATTGTTTTACTTGGTGCCCCAGAAATCCCATGCACACACATACACACACCAAACACACACCAACAATTAACCACATGCTTTGAGTTGAACATCAGGTCACGTAATGCTACTAAAGTTACATTATATATTCCTGGAGGTAGATTTTGTTCACAGTGAGTCGGCCTCATTATACGAGCACAATCAACAGTACAAGACAAGACGTGATATACAAAGCGCTCAGTGCTAAATAGGGTAACCCTAGAAGCTCTGAATCCATAGGTAGTCAATTAATTGTAAAGTATAGTGCTTCTGCAACATGACATGCAAAGTAGTTGATAAATGAAGTTTGTTTCGCATGTGTGTGTCTCTCTGCGGAGGGTGTGAGAGTTAAGGAAGAAGAAGTAGGAGTGCTGTAGCATGACAGAGAAACACAGCTCTGCATATTAAAATCCCTCCACCCAAATGAGCTGTGGTTAGCAGAAGGCTAACAAGCATGGCAGCCCGATCAGCCTGGGTCATCTATCTACATTTTACTGACTTGAAAAGTTTCCTGGCTGAGCGAGTTTGTGGCTAACATGTCTTAATAAAAAGAGACTTTAATTTAAGATAAGACTCATTAATTGAGTGAAATAATTACAGACTCCATAAGGCTTTGAGTTATGTTAGATATGTTACACTTCCCCTTTGGGAAATTTGTCCTCTTCATTTGACCCCATCCCAACTAATTAGACGCAGCAGGAAGTTGCAGCGCAGCACCCGGTGACCAACTTCACTTTCCCGGTCAAGGGCAACAGCAGGAGCATTCCCAATGTATAATATTTTAGAATGAAAGGAAAATAGCAAACCCAGAGGAAAGTGATGAAAATGTAGAAAAAAAAAAATCAGTTCCAATAATGTGTAGCAAAAAAGACGCACATCTCACATCCCCATTCTTCTCCCTTCTGTTCTGTTACCCATCCACTGTGATCAACAACCCCTCGAGTCTCCTCTACAAGGTTATTTAACACACTCTAAGATCACTTTCAAACTGGCAATATGAAATAATAGAGACTTTATATCTTGGAGAATACTTGTCAGACAAAAATGAAAAATAACCCTGGTATGCAGAATCAGAAGAATATTGCTTTGGTGCATTGGAATGTGACATTTACCTCTGTTAGCTTTTGTTTTTGTTTGATTTTTTTGTCACAGCTGTGGGCAGAGTGAAATGTCAGCCGTTTTGCATTGCTTAGAGTCCAGCTGCCCTGATATACACAACCGGATTGGATGGATGATCACCTGCAGGACACTTCCTGTTACAAATGTCAATGGGGATGTTTGTGTGAAAACAATTCACTTTTTCCACTTCTATGATTAAAAGCAAGACAACCAATATATGGCATATGGAATATGGTTTCAGTGGGGGGATTTTTGCATTTTTAGGGCTCAGTGGTCTTGAATAATAATATTCCGAATCTTCTTTCTGCATTTGAACATGTTTTCCTTTAGTAAACATAAAGAACTTTTTTTTCCAATGGAAACTTAAGCTTCTTTTGCATAGTAGCAACTTCCAGTGAGACAAATTAAACTCATGTGGAAGTGCAAAACACCGCTGTTCCAAAAATGTCCACTTGAGACTCCATTGGGTCCCCTGTATAATCCATTTTTACAGTCTGGTGCATAATAAAATGGTTCCAGTCAATTTCTTTGTTGGCAAAAAGTGTATGAAGTAACACTTTTCTAAGTTTTATTTAATCTGTTCAACTTTTGAAATCTGGAAGCAATCCAGTAACCGTAACAGCATTGTCTAAACAGTGTTTGACAATGCTGTCTGTACTGTGAGAGGAAAAACATGGCTTTCTTCCCAAACAAAGCCCATCAATGTACCTGCAGAGAATATAGGTATTGCTGAAGTTTCAGTCAACATTGCAACGCTTCCTTACATGCAGGACTGACACAAACGGCTCTGTTAAGATGTTTTCTGATTCTGATTTTCTTAGTTTTATGGCTGAAGCTACTGCAGAGATGGTAAAATTATCAAAAAGAATGAAACAGTTCTACATCATCTCTTGTCCGCTGTATTTAAATCAGAAGTTGGCTACCTAGCCGGCATTCAGCACCTAAGGCAGGTTAATTTAGTTACCTTTGCTAAAGGCCTTTATTCCTCTGTGGAATACAGTGTGTGCACAGTGCAGTCGAGTTCAACAGAGTTTGTGTTAGTCAATGTTTTTGGTGCTTTGTTGCTGTACACACTTTTGTGTATGTTGGGGCCAAAGCTTCCGAAACATCGATGCAGAAGACGCCTACATAAACATGTGGGTTCTGACACTTGTGCTAGACTTGGAACAATGAGGATTATATCTCTACACCCACCACCACTGGCATGTTCTGGCCTATCTGACAAGCTGTCATCTTCAGCATTGTTCCCTCTGTACTACTGCATAGTGACAAATCATAGAAACAAAACTGTTTGTGGAGGAGAATAGCACAGATTTCAGGCAAAATGTCAAACTGCAGTACATAATCTCAGCCACTGGCAATCACTTACACAGCCAAGATAGAGCCATTTGTGTGGAATCGACTTTCTCTGGTGTTAAGATGTCAAATATAGAGCTGAATGCTTCAGTGGCACGATCAGAAACCTGAAATGGAAGTCCTTCACCATTCACATCCAATACACGTTGATGAAGAGAAGTGCCAACAGCTACGAACCCTCTTAAAACAATGAGTTGTTTGCCACAGTATCAGCTCTCAAAAGCACATTATTCAGAGCGAAAATGAATAAAACCTTCAAGCTGTTGAACCAGCACCAAGTCACAGCTGGAAGCAGCATGAAACCTTTTTTTAAAGTGTGGGGATATATTCAGATCACCAGGGAAAATACTGGGGCCACAGTTTTGTCTTTTAATGTGTGTGTGTGTGTGTGTGTGTGTGTTGCATGCGATGCTTGTTCAACAAGACAGTGCATGTAGGTTTGTGTGTGTGTGTGTGTGTGTGTGTGTATGTGTGTGTACGTGTGTGTGTGGCATCATTAGAGGAAGGTCAGTGTGACACTCACAACACTACCTCATAAATAATGTAAAACAATACATGAATTAGACTTTATAATTACACCTCTCCACAGCACTACGGGGGCCGTTTGCATGTATGTACGTGTGTGCACGGTGTGCACGCGTGTGTTTGTGTGAGAGTGTTTTTCTGTGCTCTAATTAGATCCAAGAGAATTACAGTGGTTATTAGAGTGTTGCATTAGTTAGGGATGGGGATAAGGTAAGCTATACTGGCCTCAAAAGGTTTCAGTTCATTAGAATGTGTGTGGTCTTGTTTGCGTGGGCGCGTGTCCATGTGTGGATATAAAGAAATTCATGACAGCAATATGTGAGGAAATGAGACAACATTTGGGAAAATGCACGCTCACGGACTAATACTGTATTTACATGAATGAGCACAAGCGAAGGGCTCATGTTTATAAAGTGAGGGTACGTGAGCGCTGCACTTGTTGCACACTGCATCTTCAAATCCAGCGGCTGTGACTTCGCATCAAACAGCACATGGTATTTGGCTGCTTCCTCTAATGACATTTAGTCCCGACCGAGAGGGGCCGCGTGTCTCTCCAATTAGAGTCAGCCCTCCCCTGTACGGCAAGCTGTTAGACAAACCTCAACCCTCCTCCCTGCAAATTTGGGGATGAATAATTGAAAAGGGCAGAGCAGAGCACCTTGATGAGGTTGGCACATTTGGCTGGCTGAATGGTCGAACTGACACGGCTTGAGGAAAGAGGAGAAAGGCGACTGCTATCTCAGCAGACCAGCAGAGTGTAGCTGCTTCACTGGCCTTGTCTGGAAGTTCAGCCTTATCACGCAACACACCCATGTAACCCTGAGAACAACACCAGTCCATGTAGTGCTGGTTAAAGGCAGAGGGAGGAGGATTATCCTTTATTGCAATGTAAAGCTTCAAACAAAGAAAATTCCTTTTAATCATCAGCTGTTCTTCAGTCAAACGTACAAACATGTCAGTATTTGCAAACACCAGGCATGGGTACAAAAAATACAACTTCCGTCTGTTTGGCCACACCCTCTGCTCTGGTGACGGCTGTCCGTCAAGTTTGTTGAACCGCTACTGAAGCAAATGGCTGTTTATACATTATTCCATTATAACTAAAAACAAACTTAGTTACCTTGGTGCTGGTAGCCTCGTGCTTAGTGCACGTGCCCCATGCACAGAGGCTATAGTCCTCCGAGGGGGCCAAACAGTGGCTCCTTTCCTGCATGTCATTCCCCACTCTCCCTCTCTCCATCCCAGTCATTTATCAGGTTGAACCGCTGACATACTATTTTTGAATATTAAAAACATGAGCCCATCTTGCTTAAGTTGACTCAAAAGCTCAAGTGCGAGGAAAAAGAAGAACAATTCAAGTGCTAGAATGCATACTCAGGCAAATATATCTTTTAGATATGCCGTCAGCCTCTGTTGTGAGTAGTTCATCTTTTGGAGCACTCGTCAGTGTCACTTCTCTGTCACTGAGTTAAGAAAAAAAAAAAGCGGTAGGAGTGCGATGTGTCAAATACAATGTCAGAGGATATACTAAATTTTTCCAGATCTACAACTGCATCATCCTTTTCTGTTGTTTTTACATTTTCTTTGTAAACATTAATAAAAGCAAATATAAGGCCTTCTGTGCAGTTTAAATCAAACGTAATGGTTGTTTACAGAGTTAGCCGCTGAGAGAAGCTCTCATATATGAGGTTTGTGGGCGCTGCTTGTGCTCAAAGTTATGTTCGTGAACAAAGGCTCTGAAAGATGCAAATATTCAAAACAATGATGTGGCATGAAATCATTGGCTCTTTATAATTTGAAATAGTGCATCAAGGTTTTGTCCAGAAAAAAAAAACAAAAAAAAAAACTCTTATGCCACTTCTTCAAAGAAATGTCACCTGTGCTTACCATCGTCGATCAGTTCTGCATGAGGAGAACCAAGACACTGTGCGTCTTTGTTTTCAGCAGCAGCAGAAAGAAGAAAAGACAAACAGCACTATATCTTCCACTGCTGAATGCATGTCTGGAAGATAATCTCATAGAGCAGAAACCAGTAACATTGGAGACATTCACTTAAAGGACTTCATTTTGATTGATTGAAGTCTAATTTGCATTTTACTTTTTGTTAAACCTCAGAAACTCTCATATAATTCACTTGACAGCTGAATGAAAACAGCTACAGAGCCACCCAGATAACTAAACTGTTCCCTGCTCTTTCATGTGCATGTGTGTGTGTGTCTGAGAGAGAGAGAGAGAGAGAAATAAAGAGTGTGTTAGCCGTCGCTGATTGTTGATTGAAGCCGCTGATGACAGAACTGTGACACCGGGTTCTTTTCAGTCGTGATCCCCGGGCCCCTGACCCATCTAATTGGTTTTCAGTGTTTAAAAGACCGAACCATCAAAGACCGCGACTGTCAGTCTGACTGCTCTCCCTTTTGGATTCCACTCTCTCTATTATTCATAACTGACACCAAAACTTTGTGGAATACTCTCGATAAATATACAGAAGAGGAGACATCTCACATTGACACTCACAGACTAAATCTGCAGGCAAATTTTTGTGATCATGCACGCATCATCCGCAAACAAATACACAAACACTTAGGCAGGCATGGAGACACACACGCACACACACGCACACACGCACACGCACACACACACACGCACACGCACACGCACACACACACACTCTTCTTGTGTTGTTTTATTCAAAGAGAGGCAAGACAGCCAGCACACCCTGACACAGCAAAGAGAATATATGACCAAAGGAAGTTATTCTGTTCGTGCTGTTTTTGAGGACTTGTGTGTTCGAGAAAGGAAAAGAGAGACGGACACTGTGTTTGCATGTGTATGAGTTTCACAAAGAGAGATTTGTGTGTGTATGTGAGTGTGTTCAAAGCCTTCATATCTCTGCACAGACTCTGCAGAGCTGTCCTGACAGCGCCGAAGTACAAACACTGACACAAGTTCTGTGGGAGGCTTTTTGCTCCGAACAATACATAAAGAAAAAGGCTCAGTGATCAAAGTTGTAGAGTAACCCAAGGAAACGTCACCGCGTAATTCGTAGTCGTTAAAAATAGCTCCATAAATTCTTGTTAAACTTAAAAATACATGTCAAACACATAATGGACTTAGAGGCTCAAATGTTAAATCGAAATCACGCAAGCGCTTGACATGAAGCCGAAAACAAACACACAAAAACATGCTCCTGCCTTTTCCGAGCTCCACAAACAGACCACACTTCAAGAGCTCCTGACGTAGCTAACAAACAGCCTCTTTCACATCAAGACGTCGGGGGGGGGGGGGGGGGGGGGGGGAACAACAACAGAACCACAACAAACAAGGCGCCTTTCCTACCGTCTGTGCTTTTCATCTGCAGCCATATCTCATCCACTGAGCTTTGTTTTGACCAAGCTCCTTCCTTACAGTACAACACCACTCAGCTAATCTCTGCTGTACCTGCTCCACCTTTCTGTGAAGGCCACACAAGATAGCGTACAGTGGGGAACGAGTCTATAGCTTTGATACTGGGGGGGGGGGGGCCTTGATGCAGCAAAGATATCTGCTCCAATCTGAACTTGCTCCCCCCCCCCCCCCCCCCCCCCCCCCTTCTTTGATGGGTCTCCATCTCTACCAGACGTGCACTACTGGATACATCTCAAACCAGGAGAAAACCTGGCTCCATCTCTCCCCGCCCACACACGTTCAGCTACACTACAAAGACACAAACACACACACACACACACACACACACACACACACACACACACACACACACACACACTTTTATCCCAGGCTCGGTTTCCTCTTTAAGGTGCCAATCAAACATTCATCACAACTTGCTTTTGGACTTCCAACGACAACATCTTTTTCTCGATCTTCCTGTCTGATGTTACCTTTCTTCTTCACTATGTTGGGGGTGAATAAAAACACACAATATGAGTTTTGTCAATATCCCGGAGCAGATACCCTTTCATTCTCTCTCTCTCTCTACTACTGTGATAGTGCTCATAGCGATAAAGCCTGCCTCTATTATTAGCAGTGTAATAGAGGGCTGTGGTTGCGAGGATCTGACAAGGAGATGATAACAGAAGTGCTTACTCCTCCGTTCTCTCCGCGCTCCTCCTATATCATTTAGAAAAGAGTCGCAGTGCAGCAGCAGATCATGCCCGGCTAATGGCTTCCAAATATTACCGCTGCCACAATAAGCAATACTTACCATTACTCTATTCGCGCCGGCATTAAAAAGAACATCATTAAGTTTAAGGATTTATCTGTTGTTCTACTACTCTGCATGGCCCAATAAATACTGGTGATCCAGCACAACGACTGGACGCCAAATAAAGAAGAGAAATTAACAAAGAGTTTCCCAGAGTGGCTCTCAGGATTGAGTTTCCTATTATGGACTCACAGCTGCTTCGTCTGAGAGTTCATACCTCGTGGTGTTTGGCACTTCTCAACCAAAACATGTACGTGTATTCCCAGAAAATGCCCTAGGGTGTTTTTCCAGACGCATTTATCACTCCCCCCCCATCTTTGGAGAAGCTCCAGATTTGACACCTGGTGACATGGTGAAGTCGATGAGTTAAGTCTTAGTTCAGTAAGTTCACTTCAGTGGGAGTCTGGTCCTTGTGTTTCCAAATATAGCCTGGCCTCTGTTTGACCGGCTGTCTTACATGCTGGAACAGACCGACTTTAAGCACTTTTTTTTACTGTTTATTAAACAGACTGACATTGATTCCTCCTCATGACCTATAAAGGTATACTAGACTTACAGCGAGAATACTGACTACTTCTGTGGGTAGGTCAGAGAAGTTGATTTACTCTGGAACTTGTGGGCTTTTTTTTCCTTTTTACATTTTCTACAGCAAATATTCACAAGGAGGAGAGATGCATCTGACCACTGAAAGACAGTCAACACAAGGTATGTATGTTTAGGAGAAGATCAGAAAAAAATTGTGGTAGTGTTTTATCCACAGGGGGCGCCAAAATCAAGACATATGGAAAGTTACCTTATTATAACTTGTGTCATGTATTTTTCAGTTTTGGTATATGTAGGGTATATTATGTAAATGTACTTGGTAATAAAATCGACTCCTGTGAGGAGTTTTAAGCTGATTATGAAACTGAACTATATCAATACTGATGTTTTTTTGTGTCTGGCTAATAGATTAGTTTTATATTTTTAGAATTATCGCCTGAAAGTGATGATGGAGGTACGTGTCAGAGGAAGTAGGTTTGAATCCGACCTTGTCCCCTTGCTGCACGTCATCTCTCTCTCTCTCTCTCTCTCTCTCTCTCTCTCTCTCTCTCTCTCTCTCTCTCTCTGTTTAAAACAAATGCAAAAGACAAAACCAGCAAAGACACCAAAGGCACTGCTCTGTCCACAGAGGTCTCTACCAAAAGTTCTTCAGAGCAGCTTTGAGCACCAGGAAATGAATTCTTGAAATCTCTCTTTCAGGCCGTATGTGAATATTTGGGTTTCTTGGTTCGAGAACATCTTCATGTGTGGGATTGTTGATAACATCTGCATGGTCTTTGAGAACATGTGAATGTTTTTCACCACTGTTTTGTGTCATTTTAGTGAAATGAAATAAACAATGAGCTCAAACATGTTGTAAACAAAGCCTTGTCTAACTCTGAGCTCAGTTTACAACTTATGAGAGTATGTTACTGTCATCTGCTCCGGCTCACGTCCAACCATAATCTCGCTACATTGCCTGATCTCAGCAGTGATTTTTTTAAAGATCAATATTGTTATCTACCAGTCAAAAAAAAAAAAAAAATGCAAACAACCAACTTGTATGAAACCAGGTTTTCCATTTTAGGAGTCTGTAGGGCAAGAAACATGTGCAATGAGACACCCACACACAAGTTACACAGCAGAGACGAAACAAAATGAACAATGACCAATTAGCATCTCTGCAGACACCTAAACACACCACGAGACTCATCGCAGTTTGAGAAATGATGTGTGAAAACCTCCTGCTGAGCTCGTGTGAGTTTGCTCTATTGTTAAAAGAAAAGAAAACACAAGAAAGAGTACAAAACAAGATAGCACACTGTTCTCCCTATAGACTGATGTGACAATACGATTATTACACTGTGAGTGTGTCTGAGCCTGTTCCCAGCTGAGAGTCAACAACAACCAACACCTGCATCTCTCTGTGCATCTGTGTGCATCTGTGTGTGTGTGTGTGTGTGTGTGTGTGTGTGTGTGTGTGTGTGTGTGTGTGTGTTATGAATTTGGAGCTGACAACAGAGCTGTAAAGGCAACCAAAGCCAGAGTAGAATTCCAGGGGTGTATGTATTTAGATCACGGTGGGCAACTCTGAAAAGCCTTCAAAATAAAAATAAAAAAACAGTTTCCCAGGATGCACCCTGGTGTGTGTGTGTGTGTGTGTGTGTGTGTGTGTGTGTGTGTGTGTGTGTGTGTGTGTGTGTGTGTGTGTGTGTGTGTGTGTGTGTGTGTGTGTGTGTACTTCTGTGTTTCTGCTGTGTATCTGTTCACTTCCATGTACCAGTTTTGGCTCAATTTACAAACAATTTACATCATAATATTCCTCTCTGAAAGCAACTGTGTGTGAGCGTGTGAGCATGCGTGTTCTTCATTGTGTCTAGGACTCTCAAATTTGAGTGTGTGTGTGTGTGTGTGTGTGTGTGTGTGTGTTCTGCCAGGCCTAAGAAAGTGACATATCTGAGCAGCCTCCTCTATCTATAATTCATAGTGCTGGCTCCAAACAAAGAACAGAGTGTTCGGCTCCCATCAGACGGCGTACAGGAGAACCAACGCAGTCGCTAAAGCTGCAAACAAAATGTAGCTGGAAAGCTCAGACCTGGAGCTAATAAGAGTATTAGAGAGAGTGAGCAGAAAACATCACGAGACACACAGACTGACAGGCAGACAGAACTGCGTAAAATAACTGTTTTCTCCGTCTCCGTTTCTCCCTCGCCTTGATGGATTTTCTCTGACCCACATTATCAGGAAACAGACAGACAAACATGAAAACAGGTGCGAATATGACCCAGCGCTGCTGTCTACACTGAGACAAAGGCTCTTTCAGCACCGTCCCACTTTCCTTTTGTTATGATAGACACCTGTAATCACCCCCCCGCCAAACTCACCGCGAGGACAATCATGCAATATTTAGAAACTCCAGCTCCGATCATATCTCAGAGGGCAGATGCAAGATTTATACCTGTTGTCTGTGGAGGTTTGTCTTGTCTTCTACACGGGCTGCAGCTTGTCGGATTAGTCACACTCACCTCTCACAGCTAAAGAAAGGATTTATTCCCCCCAGCTTTTTCAAATAAAAGGTGAGGTGGAAATCAAAGACTGTTTTTTTTTTACGTATGAAAGGCCACTGTGCTGAAGATCCAGAGCTGGAAAAATACTGAGGAGATTTAAACAACGAGAAAAAAATGAAATTAGAGATTAGTTATTCATTAATAAGTCAATGGATGTACAATCTTATCATTTTTAATTTGTGAACGCAATAACTTGTTAAACACACACATCACTGAGTGAATTCAACAAAAACAACAAAACAGTGGCATCTTCATCACTTACTGAGAGACAGTCTGATTTCATTTAAATCCTTTTTCAAGCCGCCTTTGATATAAACATTTATCATTAGCTCTCTTTAAGCTCCACATTAAGCTTTCATTTCTGAAGTAAACATTTGTCTGTAAGCCTGTTAATATTACAAAGTTCACCAGCTGCTATGGGCTTAATAGAGCTGATTCTGAAAACAGCGCCCTGCTCCATGTGAGAAAGTACGCAAAAAGAGCAGAAAGAGAGGATCAAATCGATGTCACAGTCGTGGCAGCTCCACAACAAGGTGAAACTCAGCTTTAAGCTCTGTTACGATGAACAGCACTGCAGACTTGGTTAACAAACAGTCAATGTAAAGGACGCATGTGGCCACAAGGAGAAATTACAGGACAATGCCCCATCAAATGTCCTTCATTTCCCAAGATTCTTTGATTCATTTGCTTCATAGTAATGATCCTTTAATGAGCTGACATCGTGGAAATTAGTCACAAGAAGTAAACAACAAAGACGTATGTAGGATGTCTTCTAGTTCATTTACTTCTGTTCTAAATGTCTGTGACAGATGAAGACATCATGTTTCGATGGCACAGACGCACAAACAATGAGGTTTAATATGCAGCATCAGAAGATGAAAGAATGAACTTTAATCATATCATGCGTGCGTACGACTTACACTCAACAAAAATATAAACGCAACACTTTTGTTTTTGCTCCCATTTGTCATGAGATGGACTCAAAGATCTAAAATTCATTCCAGATACACAATATTACCATTTCTCTCAAACATTGTTCATAAATCTGTCTAAATGTGTGATAGTGAGCACTTTTGCTTTGCTGAGACAATCCATCCCACCTCACAGGTGTGCCACATCAAGATGCTCATCAGACACCATGATTAGTGCACAGGTGTACCTTATACTGCCCACAATAAAAGGCCACTCTGAAATGTGCAGTTTTGTCTCACAGCAAAATGCCACAGATGGCGCAAGCATTGAGGGAGCGTGCAATTGGCATGCTGACAGCAGGAATGTCAACCAGATCTGTTGCTCGGGCATTGAATGTTCATTTCTCCACCATAAGCCGTCTCCAAAGGCGTTTCAGAGAATATGGCAGTACATCCAACCGGCCTCACAACTGCAGACCACGTGTAACCACACCAGCCCAGGACCTCCACATCCAGCAGGTTCACCTCCAAGATCGTCTGAGACCAGCTACTCAGACAGCTGCTGAAACAATTGGTTTGCATAACCAAAGAATTTCTGCACAAACTGTCAGAAACCGTCTCAGGGAAGCTCAACTGCATGCTCGTCGTCCTCATCGGGGTCTTAACCTGACTCCAGATCGTCGCCGTAACAGACTTGAGTGGGCAAATGCTCACATTCGATGGCGTCTGGCACGTTGGAGAGGTGTTCTCTTCACGGATGAATCTCGGTTTACATTGTTCAGGGCAGATGGCAGACAGCGTGTGTGGCGTCGTGTGGGTGAGCGCTTTGCTGATGTCAATGTTGTGGATCGAGTGGCCCATGGTGGTGGTGGGGTTATGGTATGGGCAGGCATCTGTTATGGACGAAGAACACAGGTGCATTTTATTGATGGCATTTTGAATGCACAGAGATACCGTGATGAGATCCTGAGGCCCATTGTTGTGCCATACATCCATGAACATCACCTCATGTTTCAGCAAGATAATGCACGGCCCCATGTTGCAAGGATCTGTACACAATTCTTGGAAGCTGAAAATGTCCCAGTTCTTGCATGGCCAGCATACTCACCGGACATGTCACCCATTGAGCATGTTTGGGATGTGCTTGACCGGCGTATACGACAGCGCGTACCAGTTCCCACTAATATCCAGCAACTTCGCACAGCCATTGAAGAGGAGTGGACCAACATTCCACAGGCCACAATTGACAATCTGATAAACTCTATGCGAAGAAGATGTGTTGCACTGCATGAGGCAAATGGTGGTCACACCAGATACTGACTGGTTCTGAGTCCCCAGACCCTCAATAAAGCAAAAACTGCACATTTCAGGGTGGCCTTTTATTGTGGACAGTCTAAGGTACACCTATGCACTAATCATGGTGTCTGATGAGCATCTTGATGTGGCACACCTGTGAGGTGGGATGGATTGTCTCAGCAAAGCAAAAGTGCTCACTATCACACATTTAGACAGATTTATGAACAATGTTTGAGAGAAATGGTAATATTGTGTATCTGGAATGAATTTTAGATCTTTGAGTCCATCTCATGACAAATGGGAGCAAAAACAAAAGTGTTGCGTTTATATTTTTGTTGAGTATATATAGCTACACATTCACTCTGGTAATCGCTGCTACACAAGTGCACAACCAACCATGACTACAACAAACACAAACTGATCACATTCACACACAGACGCCTGTGTCTGTGAGAGCAGTGTTTTTACATCAACCTTGACTTGTCATCTGGGGATTAAACTACCAACCCTCAGACTGACAGATGACTTAATACAGCACCAAGGTTTGGATGGATGGATAGAGGATAGTTCTCAATGTTTACATATATATATTTGAAGGACGGCAGTAGTTTTAATCTGTACTGACTTTGGTTGGGAACCAAAGGGTCGTCAAATCTGCAAATCACTCTGGTTGTTGAATAGGCTCCAGTTCACTTCCTGAGCACTGTCGAGGTGCCCTTGAGCAAACCACCGTTCACCTGCTCTGACATCTCTCCCTATGTGCATGTCCATAAGATCCTGTTTGTTCTTGTGTGTGTGTGTGTGTGTGTGTGTGTGTGTGTGTGTGTGTGTGTGCGTGTGTGTGTGTGTGTGCGTGTGTGCGTGTGCGTAGCATGTTCAATCACAGTGTATATTAATAAAGAATATCTTCTTCTAATACAATACCCTGTTATTCATGTTATTCATTTCAAATCAATTTCGGCTGCAGGTGCAAAACCATCTGGCGGATGTGTGATGAGTGTTTAATGGCTTGATAAAATTAGCATTTTTAAGACTTCAGTTTATTTTAAAAACTTAAAGTCTCGAGTTGCGTTGGCTCCTTCAAGCTTCCAGTTTTGGACTTTTCTTTGTTATTATCCATTAATCATACAGAATTACCTTGGAGGTTTGCTTTATCCATATGAAATTCAGATTGCAATCTTTTTCTTTTTTTAAACCTTATTGTTCGATGTAAACCATAAAGTGATCACAAACAGAACCCTCACTTTTTCCACACACAGCTTGTTGGCATCGTGTCTACGTTGCTTTTATGTTGTTTCTCTTCTTTCAGAGCATTGAGATGTTGTTGATGGTTCCTCTGGGTCTCATTTACATCATTTGATGTAAACCTCGTTTTCAACACCTTCATTGTTGTCGGGACATGTATGCACTGTAATTATATTACTAATAGCACGTGACATATGTGATGCTTTAAACATACAAACTGTCAGGGGCTTCACTTTTCAGTGTGACGCTTGCTCCAATTAAAAGACAATGATCTAGACATATGGGTGTGTGTGTGTGTGTGTGTGTGTGTGTGGGGGGGGGGGGGTATTAATATGTAAAGACAAAGAAGATGCAGAGAGATGGTGACAGAAGACACAGGAAATTGCAGATGCGCTAAGGACAAAACAGTGTGCATAATGACAAAGGGAAGAATTAGAGTGGTTTTTTTTGTAACTGATGGAAAGATCATTTCTGTTCTATTCAAATGTCACTGTGAGTCATCCTTCTGAGCAGCCAAAAATAGATTCCCAACCGCACACGCAGTATCTTTCTCCTCTCGTTCGATCTCTTCGACTCAGGAAACTGAGCAACAATCAGAGGATGTGCAACAAAAGGTTTAGGGAGACAGGCGAAAGGTTCAAACGTGAACTAAAAAGAATCATTCAACATTAAACTATAAACACAGCTCCATATTTACAACGACGCTCATACACGAACACTGTAGCTACAGGCTAATAAAAGGATGTGTCCACCTCCTAGCTCTGACTATTGACTCTTTTACCCAAATATGTTTCATCACAATAATTATGATAGAAAATTGTTTCAGCTGATGTTGCTCATAAAAAAAAAAAAAAAAAACCCTTCACAGTTCAGAATCAATAGCGACTGTGATTAACTCTGTTTATATGATGGTCTCTATTTTGGAAAACGTAAACACCACTGTGTCTGTTTGTGCTGTATTTATACAACAACAATAAATACTTGCAGTGTTGTCAGTGGCGATGTGACAAAGTTACACGTCGTTGTGGTTACACGGAATGCGTCCCAAAAAACCACGGGGTCACCAGAGCGCTCTCTATAACTGGGATGTGTACACACACACACACGATCAGGCTGTGAGAAATGTTGAGGAAAAGTAGCAACAAGGACTTAGGACGAGAGACGACGCATACGGAGAGGCACAACAGAAACTGATCAACAAAAACCACATCAACAGCAACTACAGGGAGAGGAATAAACTGCTGACTGAGAGAAAAACAGGACACACACTAATTTGGATCTCGCAGCATCGAGTACAGTATATGAGATGCAAAAAGAAACTGACTAAGAAAACAGAAAGGTCTAGAAGTAGGCTGGTGCTCATATTGTTTGTTCGACCCTCTCACGGTTTCTAGATGGCGGGTGGAAACATTGAAAGCAGGAAAATCACATTAGGTGCCTAAAAAATGGTCCGACCCTGAATTAGGGTGACGAGAGCTGGCAGGCTACCCGTGGGCAAAGGAAGCTCTGCCTCTGCAGACTATTTATCCAACGCTCTCTGTTGATGAGACTATAAGCTCAACCCTCAAGTCTTTTAACTCCTGCATGTAGTCCATGCACACGCCGATAAGGATGCATCTGCAATTTCCCCTGCAGCTTTCTGAAATACGAGCAGATGTATTCTAGTCATTATCTTAACAATAAAAAAAAGCTTGCTGCCCACATTGTAACAGCATTTTAACATAAAGTAGAGGAATCAGAGTGACAGTAAGATGGAGTTTGGCAGCAGCTGATGCTGTCTGTTAATTGTAATTTTAATTAACTACTATAAAGTGAGAGCCTTTTTTTTAACAATTAAACATAATAAAGGTATTTAGAGTCACTAGCAGCGCATCTACGTATATAGAGGTCTTAATTTGGTAATGACATAGCACACCGTCTTTCCGTTCTAAGGTGCAGAACAAAGCAGCCATTATTGAGCGGAACAAGTGATTGGATACGTGTGTATCGTCTCGTGTTATTTTTTCTCTCTGATGCTGGATGTGGTTTTTGGTCATTTTTTTGAAGGTCTTGAATGGAGGGACAGAGATTTGCAGGCCGGGGAGCTGATTTCATGCTTCTGAATGATTCTTTTATTCATTTATGATCTATTCATATGATTCTATTCTATGATTCCAGTCTCAGCTCTGGAACTTTTACAAATCAATTTGTGTATCAAAGTTTCCAATTGGAATTAAAAATTTATGCATTTTCACACTTCTGCACTTTTGCCCATGCACCTGCACTTTTTTTTATGTTTAATGTATTGTTGGAAGTAAAAACAGGAGACCTACGTACCTCCAATCTTTTCAGCACCTACAGGAAATGTTCTCTGATGTAAATGCTACTCCCGCCACGCAGCAGGGAAACAGATCAGTCGCTCATGGCTGTATATTATACATGTGCATTCATCAGAAAAGAAAATCAATATTTGATAACACCGGCATGGTACCTAATCCTCTTTACTGACTAATGAAATTCATTACCTCAGAAATACACAAAGTCTTTAACATCAAGTCGTTTTTCTTGTCTTGAGTCCTTTGTATTGAATGTCTTAACTCTAGAGTGAGAATTAAAATACATTAATATCCAAACCAATTCTTGATCAAACACTTATAATCCGATAAGAACTTCAGTGCACTGATTTAAAAAGCTAACCTTATTTTCACAGATTTTCCGAGCTCAGATATTTTCAAAAAATTCACCTTGAGCTCGATTTATTGGTTTATTTGACCGAGAACAAATATCCAAATTTACGAGCCTGCAAATCAGGAAGCTTGACGCTGCAGAGCCAGAAAGAACGGAGACACTCGACAGCTCCGGCGCCAAGATAAACAAGCCAAGGAACACGAGCAAAGTGTGAGCCATAACAAGATGATTGTGGTGGTGGCAGCTAGTTACCATTCCCTGATATGGAGTAAGAGGGAAGGTGCCATGTCATGTACTTCCCTTCCTCTGCCAAGACAATAAAAGCTGCTTACTTTCCAATAGGGCTGGGAATTGATGCTCTAGCCAAGGGAGCAGCCTTTACAGGAAAGCAGTGAGGTATTAAATTAAATTGCACATTTGCATGACGTGGGCTAATATTTGAGAATTCGCATTCAGGCGTCTTCTGTTGATTGAAATAAACCCAACTTTACAAATTTAAACTGAAGTTTCCTTCTCTAAACTCTGCCTTTAAATGTGCTTACTCCAACATAGGACACCTTCTGAAAAAGCTGTGTCAAACCTTTAATCTTCGAAATGTGTTGGGTGGCTTGACTAAAAAGCCAAAGCTAGCCAACATCTCGTAGTATGAGCCTGATCTGAGCATCCTTGTGCCAGGTCCCAGGATAAGTGGCACTCAACCCCTACAGCCAAGGTCTCTCTATTCTGAAACAGTATGCTTTTTAATGTATTAGTTTGGCACAAGGGTTGAGTGGCGGGTCATGGGCAACCGAGCAGTGTGTGTTTGTGTATGTGCTAAAGAGAAAGACTGCATTAGCACGACGAGTAACGGCTGCTATTCACGACTGTAAGGCCAGCTTCTTTGCACTATGTGGCACAGCTACAGGATCGCCAAGGCAGCCGGCCTGTGGCCCCGTGGTATGTAGACACTGTCGCTCTCATACACAAGGGAAAGAGAGAGGGGAGGACTAAAATGTGTGTGAGTGAGAGAGAGAAAGAGAGAGATGAAGAGAGACGGCGAGTTTGGGCGACTTTACAGTACAACGTCCGCTGCTCCTCCAAAAAAAGCAAGAACATTTCATCAGTAGCAAGCGACACAAAGCAGACATAAATATGGTGTCCTCAACAAACCTACCGACGCCGTGATAAGAGACAATGATGTTTTTCCTTCCTCTGCAGGGCTTTTCAGGTCATGCCAAAAATACAGTGTCCGTTCACCGAGCAATGCTGCTCAGCGAAAAGACTCTTCATCTCTGTATTTTGACTTCATCTTTGAAAAATGAGACGAAGTAAAAGTACAGAGTCAGTGTACTTTGGTCACTTAGCAGCATGGAAATAAGATAAAGAAGCAAAAGTTGGTGTTAAGTATGGGCTTATACACTCAACAAAAATATAAACGCAACACTTTTGTTTTTGCTCCCATTTGTCATGAGATGGACTCAAAGATCTAAAATTCATTCCAGATACACAATATTACCATTTCTCTCAAACATTGTTCACAAATCTGTCTAAATGTGTGATAGTGAGCACTTTTGCTTTGCTGAGATAATCCATCCCACCTCACAGGTGTGCCACATCAAGATGCTCATCAGACACCATGATTAGTGCACAGGTGTACCTTATACTGCCCACAATAAAAGGCCACTCTGAAATGTGCAGTTTTGTCTCACAGCAAAATGCCACAGATGGCGCAAGCATTGAGGGAGCGTGCAATTGGCATGCTGACAGCAGGAATGTCAACCAGATCTGTTGCTCGGGCATTGAATGTTCATTTCTCCACCATAAGCCGTCTCCAAAGGCGTTTCAGAGAATATGGCAGTACATCCAACCGGCCTCACAACCGCAGACCACGTGTAACCACACCAGCCCAGGACCTCCACATCCAGCAGGTTCACCTCCAAGATCGTCTGAGACCAGCTACTCAGACAGCTGCTGAAACAATTGGTTTGCATAACCAAAGAATTTCTGCACAAACTGTCAGAAACCGTCTCAGGGAAGCTCAACTGCATGCTCGTCGTCCTCATCGGGGTCTTAACCTGACTCCAGATCGTCGCCGTAACAGACTTGAGTGGGCAAATGCTCACATTCGATGGCGTCTGGCACGTTGGAGAGGTGTTCTCTTCACGGATGAATCTCGGTTTACATTGTTCAGGGCAGATGGCAGACAGCGTGTGTGGCGTCGTGTGGGTGAGCACTTTGCTGATGTCAATGTTGTGGATCGAGTGGCCCATGGTGGTGGTGGGGTTATGGTATGGGCAGGCATCTGTTATGGACGAAGAACACAGGTGCATTTTATTGATGGCATTTTGAATGCACAGAGATACCGTGATGAGATCCTGAGGCCCATTGTTGTGCCATACATCCATGAACATCACCTCATGTTTCAGCAAGATAATGCACGGCCCCATGTTGCAAGGATCTGTACACAATTCTTGGAAGCTGAAAATGTCCCAGTTCTTGCATGGCCAGCATACTCACCGGACATGTCACCCATTGAGCATGTTTGGGATGTGCTTGACCGGCGTATACGACAGCGCGTACCAGTTCCCACTAATATCCAGCAACTTCGCACAGCCATTGAAGAGGAGTGGACCAACATTCCACAGGCCACAATTGACAATCTGATAAACTCTATGCGAAGAAGATGTGTTGCACTGCATGAGGCAAATGGTGGTCACACCAGATACTGACTGGTTCTGAGTCCCCAGACCCTCAATAAAGCAAAAACTGCACATTTCAGGGTGGCCTTTTATTGTGGACAGTCTAAGGTACACCTATGCACTAATCATGGTGTCTGATGAGCATCTTGATGTGGCACACCTGTGAGGTGGGATGGATTGTCTCAGCAAAGCAAAAGTGCTCACTATCACACATTTAGACAGATTTATGAACAATGTTTGAGAGAAATGGTAATATTGTGTATCTGGAATGAATTTTAGATCTTTGAGTCCATCTCATGACAAATGGGAGCAAAAACAAAAGTGTTGCGTTTATATTTTTGTTGAGTATATTTGTTGTCTCTTTACCTAGCCTTACATTGTATTATCTGATTTGAATTATAACTAAAGACACTTTTAATGTTATATTTTAAGCACTTGTAAAAACAGCTCTTCTAAGCGTGAGCTGTCCCTCACTGTCTGTGATGTCATGGTCCTATTTCTGAGGTAGCTGAGGCATGACTAGATGAGTGTTGGGGAGTTAACTTGCAAAGATCACACACAGGTTTGTGAACTTTTGTTTAACGTTAATCTAGAACCTGCACGGCTGATTGTATTTAGAGAGCATTGAGAAACGAGCTGACAATATGCCGTTTCACCATCCAGTGTGCAATCAGGACAATCAAGTGACCTGAAGCGCATCATGCCGCCACTTCTCTTGTTGTTTGATGCAAATAAAAACTGCACATTTGCTTGTCTTGCATTGTGTGTCCCTGCATGTAAAAAATGTACACATACAGGAGACCCTGCTGTCCAAGTGTGGCACCCAATGTGTGATGAAAGCATGAGGGTATGAAATGAGAAAATGGCTTAAAGACGGCAAATAATAAACATTTGCTGTCTTAAAGGCCCCCCTCCCCCCCTCCTTTCCAAATAAAGGTTAAAAGTTCATATTTGTCACAATAACCTGTCAACACAGAAGGTTTTATCTTATTGTCTTTCATCTGTCTCTCATGTATCTGATGGCAAAGATACACTTCCTCAACAATCTATACAACTCTCCACACAGGCACATGAATGCCTCACTCATGCGTGTTCATCAACAATGACTCAAAATGTTTGCATGCTCCAAGACTGCACTTCTAAAAGTGCACCAATGCACCCTGGGTAAAAGACCTGAAGCTGACGCAGCTCTGCTCTGCAGTACTCTGTAAGGTATCAACAGTAACCTGCAAACAAACACAAGCAAACTCGGAAGTGAAACACAGTCCGATACCCAGATTGCGAACAGATCAAATACATCTGAACATGGAGGTCTATTTCTAAAGCAGTGTTTTAGCTTTCAACAAAACAAATCACACTGTCAAATCTCAGTGAAACATCAAAGAGTCTGAAAATGGGGACAATGTGTTGATGCAGGCGGGGGAACACAGTGTGGCCTATCATTGCAGGTGGGATGACAACAGTACCGGGCTCAAACACACTCATTATAATCATTATTCCAGGGAAGGGTAGAGGACTCCAGCTCATGTCCTTTTATTGCCATGATCTGTCCCTGCATGATGCAAGCGCCTGAAGACAGCTGCTGTCAACATGAAATACAGGACAATTCAGAAGACAAGATAACAACGACGACATTCAGAACAAAAAAACAAAAAACAAAACATGAATAAGTTCCCAGACCTGTTCATCATTTGAGAATATATCAAAATTATTATAATTATTTGGCATTAAAATGATAAGACCTCCGCCTTTTTACCCTGTGTATGCCTATCAGCCGACTTTCATTGGAATGAATGGATGTGATTTGGCTCTGTGCTTCTGCAATCAGTGCTTCTTGTTTACTTTGAAATAGATTTCTCACCCGAGCATAGTTCAGCCAAGAGGCAGAGCAGCATCTCTGGAATAAACTCCAACTAAATACTGAAATGAAGAAATAAAAAAAACAAAAAAAAAAAACACGCATGCACATCTGAAAAATCTCAGTCTTCAGCACTCTTTTACCATCGCTGCCGGCTATGGCATACTGGCAGCACATCATAAGGGGATTAATGGTTACTTCACAAACTGGGTGTGAAACAAAAACACCCTGAATAACCAGAGACAATTGAAAGCTGATCACAGGAGTGGGAGATGAGAGAAGAAAAGAGGGATGTGAAATCAACGAGATTTAAATGGGAGCTGCGGCAGTTGGATTTTCGGGGGTTGATGGCTTTCCTATCTGGGCGTCAAGCGTGTACCGTGGGTGTGCTGAAACAACATCCAAACATCCCCAAATCCCCCAGGCGCCTTTTCAGAAGCTAAAGAATCTGGGGAAAGGGACTGGCGGAGGAAAACAGAAGTGGAGGTTAGGGAGGGTGAAAGAGGAAGATATAGAGTGTGTAATACGGAGGGAGAATCAATGGGTGCCCCCGCAGCAAATAAAAGCCATGACATCATCGCATGGCAAAGGAGCAAGGAGAGACGAGGGCACCCACAGTCGCCCATTCTGCTTCTCGGGGCCCATCCTCTGGAATGGATAAGAAGCGAACAATGCGCCCTCGATGAATGGGATCCCAAATCCCACAGGAGAAAAACAAATCACCAGTGGGAACGGGGGAGGGCGAGGGAGAGATGGAGAAAGAGACAGAGAGAGATGGAGGGAGAGAGGGAGACCCTTAAAAAGATGTGCACACAAAGACACAAAGCATCTTGGGACATGTAGGGCAAGACAAGTAGAGTTTGATACAAAGCCGCCTTTGTCACAGCGGGCTGGTGGGTGGCTCGGTGTGAAGGATTTGAACGTGGCAACGCTTACATCAGAGTCCTCCAATATATTGATCGGGCCATGTAATCCCTCAAAAGTTAAAAGAAAGGGTTGGATGTACTCGGGGAGTGTTGTTTGTTGGGTTTACATGATGTGGGAGGCAGGAACAGGGCTTTATGTAACTTGTCAGGGGAGCTTTGAGCTGCGTTCAAAGTTTGGCCTGCTGCAGCGGATGCCGATTCGACGGAGACACGTGAGGCGAGGAAAGACGTTCAGAGAGCGTCTGATCACAGCGACTGCTCGCACAAGTCAAAATGGGATGTTTAATTGCATTCCCACTCTCAGGGTGTTGATAAATAAAGTCACAGCCTTCACCGGGAGAGCTCAATATGGGTGTGTGTGTGAGTGTGTACATGTCAGTGTGTGTGCTTTCAAACAAAGAGCTTCCGTTCCTCTGTGATTACAGCACTGGTGCTGTAAGCCAGAACAGAGAAAATAAATTAGAATCACACCGAGAAAAGTCTTTCATGTCTGATACTTTGATAACTAAAAAAAACAAGCAGGTTTTTCCACAAACGAGAATTAGTTGGCTGGGGAAACAGAAAGCAGAAGCTTTGCTGTTAAATAAGTTATATATAAAACAAGAAAAGGAAAAATGTCATGAATTTCAAAAGGTACATGTGTTGAAGTGGGATAACCTGGATGTTAAAACTGGTGAGAAGCTGATTTGGCAGATGCATTATCTTTCTGACAATCCAGAAACACTTGAATGAAGGAGCACAATTAGCAGCAGGGCTTCTGAGGCTTACAGACACGGAGAAATGTGAAACACCATGCAGCTGCAGATACCATTTAAAACCATCATAACCATCCAAAACATAAAAAGTGAGGGAGAGAAACACTTTCGCCTTTTCTGCAGCTACCGTATATGAGACGAAAAGTTGAGAAACCAAAGTTGAACTTTTTCAATATATTGATTTGTTGCACACTGTGACATTTCAAAAAGAACTGTGTTACGTTTAGATGCAGGAAAGATATTTTGAATAGCGCATCGATTGAAGCAGACATTAAAAGAAAGAGTCCAGCTTAAGACTGTGCTGGAATTCTCTAGAGAGAGAGAGAGAGAGAGAGAGAGAGAGAGAGAGAGAGAGAGAGAGAGAGAGAGAGAGAGAGAGAGAGAGAGAGAGAGAGAGAGAGAGAGAGAGAGAGAGAGAGAGAGAGAGAGAGAGAGAAGCAAATATCTTTGTCTAAAAGGATGCAAATATCTTTGTCTAAAAGGATGCAAAAACTCTACTCTACCTCAGAGGTGCTGACCTGGAACCTTTGACCTCTGTGGTAGGAGTAAGGTTGCAACTAATAATTTTCATCATTGATTTTTCTCCAGAGAGAGTCTTCAACAAAAATTATTCCCCTAAAATCTGAAATTTTATGCAAAGCAGACCATCACAGATTCCTAGCACACAAATGAAATCTTTGAGCTAATCGTTGATTGGCTAAACATAACCAACGTTAAATTATAAAAACAAGTGTAAACAACAAACCTTCACATTCAGAGATCTAGAACAAACTAGATTAGCTTAAAGCTCCCGTGACGAGTTCGAAGCCTCTTCATGAGCTAAAAAAGCAAACAAGACCCTCAGCCAAAGATTGCTTGTTTCTATAAAGTTCTTTTTAGGGCCTGCTGACTGAGGTATGTGTCAGGAGAAGTGATCAACAGCACTCAGAAGTGATACATGTGACTGTTAAATGAAAAGCAGTCCGTTAAAGAGAAACGACTTAAACGTGCACAGAAGAAGATCTGTCCACTGTGGGGCTCCGACATCGACACAATCTCAAAGAGATTCACTGGAGCTTCAAGCAATCACGTCAGTCCTGAAATCTTAATGAAAAGTCAGTGTCATTTTCAGATTCTTTATCAATGTCTTTATGCGTACCAATCAAAATAATATTGTCAAAATCAGAGAGGAGGCTGTTTTTGCTTTGATTGAATATTTGAGGGACATGAGAGGAACGTGACAAACTCTGTTTGGGATTCTCTCTCATGGCTGTATTAACTACATTTATCCCTTTTGCAATTTGAAGCTCAGACAAGCTTTGCTTTATCAATTTTCATCGAGTCTGTCTGAAGCTATCCATGAAACATTTCCCTTGAAGTCGGAGCCAGCATATGGAAGCTACATTAGCTTACAAGCTCCTGCCCCGTGCCTTCGCGGCCTGGCTCTTCCACAATAAATACTGAAATGATCGGTGTCTGCCTCGAAAGTGGATGTTCTGTATTATAAATGTCATCTTACCCTTGGTCGGCGGAGCAGCGGATCGTTCTAATGCCACAGGACAGAAACACAGAAAGAGAGAGAGACACCAGCGCTGGTGAGGGATTTCAACTTTCAGTCTCATCAAAGCGACATCAGAGTGTCTGCGTGCGTGTTTATGAATAAAAAAAGAAGGTTGGAAAAAAGAGGGCTAAAGTGATAGCAGCAGAGGGACACAAAAGGGAAGAACAGACCATACGTTCAGTGTGCCTCGATAACATAGCCCTCCTTTCTATGGCACACTGGGGCACGGTATCAGTAAGTATCTTTGCAGCTTTGCCTTTTTCCCTTTTTAAATGGTGTAGACATGTTAAACCTTTTCAAACTTATGTAAAATTAACCAGACTGCAAGGGGTGAAGAAGATAAATGGCTCTTTGCAAGACATTTATGAGGGGAAAAAAAAGGAGGGCTTTACTGAGTGATACGTCTGCTGAAGGCCTCTTAAACTTTCCTACATGATTTATCTACCTGCTGGCTTTATAGATATCATTAATGGTGCCAATAACAGCATCCGGTTTTTTTCACCAAATGATACATCGTTGCTTTAACCAGGAGACTCAAGGACAGAGATTTGTAGTGATGCCAACAATATGAAAGTCACTCATTCAAAACCCAATCGTTCTCCCTCCATCATAGCAGTGCCTTGCCTTGCCTTGCGCAAGGGCACCTCAGCAGTGCCCAGGAAGTGATCGGGAATCTCTCCAGCTACCAGAACAATTCCCAGATTGTTGGTCCGCATCGGGACTCAAACCAGCGACTCTCTGGTTCTTACAGAATGAACTGCTGCCGCCCCCAAAAGGAAGAAGAAGTCATATGCAATATTAGTATATCCAGTTGCTAGCCGTATCGGCTAAATTTCTTATACAGATATGTGCCGATATTACTCGATTTATTCACCAGCCAAACAGCATTTCATTTTGAGTTTCATTGTACACTTCATTACACTAGCAGCTCTCTTTCTTGCTGTCACCAGCAGAGTGTGCTATATGAATTTTTAACAAGCAATTTCCCTCTCCAGGGTGTCAAGCGCTGATGCAAGTGAATGCACACTTACTCTTCAGTTGGGTGACCATCTTGTCTTCATTATATATCTTTTCTATCAGTCAATCGTCAAACCAAATAATTTGTTAATGGTTTTGATCATTTGCTTTCCTGTGCTTCACATGTAGCTCTCATTATTATCTGAGCTTTAGGCAGCACAGATACAATCACAGAGAACCTACTTAACACCTGCAATCCTAAGGAGATGTGTTGCTGCTGCAAACTCCATTAGCTCAGACAGGAAGCTGCACACACCAGTTAGCGGGCAGAGAGCCATGTAGTGTTGTTTTTTTTACTTTCTTCTTTTCAAGCCTTATCCCACAAAGACCAAACCTCAGCAGACAAAACACCTCCGAATTGAAATGAGTAGATTGTACTCTTCTATTTCAAGGCCTGTGCAGTTGGAGGAAATTAAATCCCGTTATCTGCAGTCTGCATAGCGTGCTAGGCTAAAAACGCTATTAAAACACAGATAAAAGCCCTGATTCTTGGTACTTTTTGTGTGTGTTGATGAATAGGAAACTCTGCTCACCATTAATAACTGCAACTGGATGCCTGAGGTTAAGAGGCAGCCTGTGCACACCACTATTATTACCTCAACAATACTGCCATTAATTCATAGGGCAGGAGTTCCACTGAATAGCTGGGGAATTTTACACGAATCCCCCTCTCTCCTCCGCATGTTTTCTCTTTGTTGTCACCTCCCCCACCCTTCCACTTCACCTTCATCCTCTTCTTCTGTCATCTCTGGGCTGTCAAACCTCCTGTTTTTCTCGTCTTCTTTTCTCCATTCTGCGTCCTTCCAATCACCTTCTCCTGCATCCTCACGCTGTTACTTCCATCCAGTGTTCAAATCCGGTTTCTTATCGAACTTTATTTCCCTTCAGACAGCAGATCACTTGAGTCTTTTTCTGTCTCAGCAGCTCCTCTTTCAGAATAACAAACACGCTCTGCAACAGGTTTCATACTGTAGCCCATGCTGAGTAAGGCTTCTTATGAGGATAAACTACAGATCTGACTCTTGATGCATTGAGAGGTAGGTGTGAGGACATTTACCTGTGTGACTATTTGCTGTAACGCTTCCTCAGTACAGCAACTTTTCACGCAAAACAATTCAAGATCAGCTCAGGAGAAAGGCTAGAAGGGCGCTACACAAACTAGCGCATGGAAGCCAATTATCGCCATAACAATATATATGTATGTGGGTTAGTCCAAACTATTTTTGAAGCATAGAAGGAAATACTGTGAAATAAATCCTGCAGCCAATTCGTATGTTAGGGTCAAATTAAACAGAAAAAAATTCAACACCCAAAAAACACTCCTTTCTCAAAATGTTTATTCTGACATCTCTTCCACACGTTTGTTGAAGGAGACGTGACGCTCCCTTGCAGTCCTCCTCCCTTCCCCTCCTCCCTTCCCCTCCTCCTCGGGGAGAGTGCTAATGAAGCAGGAGGCTGGTCAGAAGGGAAAGTCTTTGACTCTCCACTTGGGTTCCAAGCAATCAATAATATACAGAAGGCCACCTTCGCTTTCCTTCTCTTTCATATTCTGTCTCTTATCTTCTTCTTCATTATTTTACTCCCTCTGTAGCTTTCTTTATTGTTTCCACCTCCTCTCTCTTCTCCCTTCCCTCTGACTGACCCCTCTCACTTTTAGTCCTCTCTGCTGTTATGCCTTTCCTTCTTTTTTTCTAGACAGCTTTTTCTGATATTGTTTGAAATCTGTGTTTCAATTAAACTTGCAGAGTTTCCTCTCTATTTGGAACTGATTCACATCTCAGTCGTCGCAGTGTTTGACATTGCAAAAGTTGCAGGAGAAATTCTCAGAGTCTGAAAGAAAACAAGCTTGCTGTCAGGAAACTCCAATCAGAAAACACAGATGGAAAAAAGCAAAAAAAAAAAAAGCAATGCACTCTCAGACTGCCTTAATACAAAGTTAAACGAGGTATCCTATCCATCTCGGAGATACTTCACAGCCCGAGGGAGGCTTTCCAACCTTTGAGACAACAGTGCCCCCTGCAGCCCAGAGGAGCAAGTGCAGCAGTGCTCAGTGAAGTTGATCCCCCAGCACATCAACCAGCCTTGTTTTAGCCCACCAGCTATCTCCTCCCACAAGGGGAATTGTGTAAGTGGATTTAAATAAATTAATGCCTCTTTTGCTTGCCTAGGGAGCACACAGCAGAAAATAGTCCATAACAAAAAAGAAATTCGACTGCTATCACATTCACAAAGATAAAGAAAAACATATATTTTCTCTAGCTATCGCCTATAGGCACACATTTAAAGAAGAAGCAATTTGAATATGTCATGCCTAATTCCACGTTTAGGCTGAGCCGGCATTCTCCAGGGACTGAATACAAAGCAGCATGCAAGAAAGACACTTGACTAGTCAGCTGTAACAATCCTATCCTGGCTCCAAGTATAATCAGTCCCACCATTTTGAGACAAAACTGCTTTTAAAGACACCAAAGCCTGACGGCGATCGCTGAAAATGTCTGCATCCATTGCCAAAGAAAAAACAGTCCTTTGGAGTATTTAAAATCTGCAGAATATTTGTCATATGTGTCAAAACATGGGCAAAACGTGTGCCTATTCCTAGGTCCCTAAGATTGTTTTCAGATTCACAGCTATTAGAACAATCAAAACATAGAGTCTGGATGAAATATTTCAAATTAATTGCACACTTCAAAGATTGGGAATCATTTCATTTGGAATAAGAAACTGCCTTTTGAGTTCCTCGGTCCTTTTTGTTCCAGCAGCAGAGTGATCCTTCTCCCAGCGGAGGTGGGGGGGGAAGAAATGAGTGAGGGAGGCTCATGAGATCTTGGCTATTAGAGTAACTACAGAGCATTAGCTAATTGGGAACCAAACAAACCCTGCTGAATGCAAATGAATGGGAAACACTAGAGTGGAAAATCTGAAGTAAGAACCATATTTGCATGGTGGATCCGAGTGTGATTTCCTCACACTTTTTTTTAGCTCTCATTAAGATGCTGCACCAGAATCCTTATCTCAAACTTTCATTGATTAAGTATCTATATTTATTGATGGAGTATTATAATTTAAATGACAAAATCACAAACAGTCAAAACTAATGACCTCAATAGGGCAAAATAACTGAAAACAAAGCCTTGACACTGCAGCTCACTGTAAGTTACAATCCTGTCCAATTCTTGCAACAGAGTCAGTGTCTCAGGAGGACAAAGAGACCCTGGAGGTTTCAGATAACAAGCTCCCTGATCTCTGGTCTTTACACTACAGTTACTCTGCAACCAGATGTACGTCTGTACCTCTGGGTCAAAACAGTACCAGCAGGATTACGGTCTAACAGCAAAGCAAGAGGGACAGAGTGGAGATGCTTCTGATTTGACGTAAACACAGACAGTTTTCACAGATACAGCTTAAAATGAGGATTTGCTTTCCTTTGAGTGTGCTTGAAATTGGACGGTGAATGGCAGGAGAAGCAGATGAGTGAGTAATGCAGAACACTTTGTGGAGTTCTGTGTGTGTGTGTGTGTGTGTGTGTGTGTGTGTGTGTGTGTGTCAGTTCACACCTCATCGTCTTCTTTGCGGAGTCCCAGTTGGAGGACAGCACTGGGAGACTTGAGTCTGGCTTGGCTGGACTGGGCCATCTGCAGGTTTAACTGCCAGCCGACATACTCCAGCTGAAACACACAAACAGAGCAGCTCTTTCTCTGATACTGACATAGATGTGAGAAAAGCTCACGCTCCACTTTAATAAAGGCCCCAGACACAGTTTCAAAGACTTGATGAAAACTCGAGGGGATGACTGTTCCCACACACTGAAAGTGGACTTTTTCTTTTTAGAATCATTTCTGTGTATCAGATTATTTGATTGATTTATTTTTGTTTTAGTTTTCCCTGTCAAGAGTAAATGAAAGACAATCTTATGTAATTGTATCTTTATGTCTGTTATAGTTCATTGACAGAAATCTAAAAGACCCTCAATCTATTTAACACAAGAGTGTAAAAAGTAGCAAACAACTTAGAATGGTCTCAAAGTGATCCGTTACTCTAACAGTCACACGTTGTATTTGTTTCTACAGGTTTAAGCCCTGTGTCCAACATTTTTGGTTTGATTTTATAGAAAGAGGTTTTAAAAAGAAAAATCAGACCTTTCTCGAAAGGAGCGATATGTAACTCTGACACCTTGTGTTGAAAATGGGTACTGCAGTCCTGCAATCCAAACATTGGAGAGAGCTGTCTCCCCCCTCGCCCGTCTCCCGAGGGTCAATGTGCAGGCACATTGCTATGTCGCTGAAGCTTCAGTGTTTAGCCACCTCTGTTTCGCTCTTGAAACATTTCTGCGCTCAAACCTCTCACCGTTTTTCAAAAACATCTCCAATATTTATCCTCATAAAGAAGTTTCTGTTCAGGGAGCTTATCAAAAAAAAATGCTGAGGTGTTGTAGGTCAAATGGAATAAGTCATATCTGAAACACTGCAACACCTGTTGGCTGTTCTGGACGCTCTTCGACGAAAACGGCCTTCATACCCCCTACCTGCCTTTAGTCAGAACAAAAACAAACACCAGAACCCTAACTTAGAAGGAGATCAATCATACCAGATGCTGCATTGTTGATAGAGAAACCAGCTCTTCAACTTAGCATGTTTCCTTAATGTCTTGTGAAATAGGAAGTTAATTTTCTGACTCAATTCAGTAGACATCTTACATATTGTTCCTTTCAAATGGAGTCTGCACAGTCTATAAAACAACTTGTTTGGTGACCATGTACAGATGACCCTCGAAGAACCATGACATGACTTATGATTACAGTCACGGACGCAGACATGAAGATTTACTGCTGTAAAACTTTGCTTAATCTCCCAAAAAGTTTTAGTTACTTTGCCTCTGAGCTGCAGGTGGGCAGACTATTACTCTCAGTCTTGGTCCGCTGTAGCGGTGTGATAGATTAGCAGCACTGAGTCAAGGCAGGGCAGTTAAGTGTTTTATGATGCGGAGAGAGGCCATAATAATAAACCATGTGTGACTTATCGGGTCTGGGTGCTTCCACAGCATCAGAGGACAGGTGCGAGGAGGCTGAGGGCTGGCCAGCATTACTCACAACTAAAACAACATCCACATTAGCATGAATAAACATCACAACTCTATGATGTGTCACTTTTTTTTACTGTCACAACACCTATGAATCAAATGAAATCAATCTATCTTTACAGTTAATAAAAGTTGATTTACTGACGTTCATTCGTGTGCTGTTTTCATTTCATTAATACAAATATCCCAGCAGCCTCATTCATGTATTTCCTTCATGTGAATATTTGGTGTATATTTTCTGCTCCGTCAGATGTTCATATTTACACACCTATGTTTTGGTAGGTGTTGTTTTTTTTGTAACAATCTAAATAGGTGTTGACCTTTATAAAATAGACAAAAGTTAGTGTCAATACGAGTAATGCAACATCTATCCATCCATTATCGATCACACTTACTGTATGAGAGAGTACTGGAGTAATAAACGCATGCATGGAGAGAACATCCATCCGATTTCTTCCCTGAGCTTTCACAGTGACAGCAGGTGAGAAATTCAACCCAGACTCTGCTCTCCCCAGCTATGTTTCCAGGCTAGACAGGACATATAATCCCTCCAGCAAACTTTGTGTCTACCCTTGGGTCTCCTCCCAGTTGGGCATGCCTGGAAAACGTCCAAAAGAAGGCGTCCAGGAGACATTCTTCTCAGCTTGTTTAACAGGTGACCAACATAAAAACCTCTTCTCTGAATCAGCAGGGAGGTATGCTAGCTTTCCAGCATGTGATTGATGCAACACGACAGATACCGGTACACATGGTCTACTGACATCAGTGCATGCGACATTTGGTGCAGCAGCAGTCCGTATAGGGACTTGGGTTGAGAATCGGACGGTGGCCGGTTCAAGTCCTGGTGTGGACCAGAAATATGGAAACTGGCCCGGTTGCTGGAGAGTGGACATCTCTCCATTAATGCATGTCCACAGGTTCCAGTTTGTGCGTGTGTGTTATTCAGACCTGTGTGTGTGAGAAGCTAAATAAAAGTGTGCACACCAGTGTTTCCCTCAAGGATAAATAAAGTATATAGAAGAAAAAATACATATACTGTATCGCTGATTGTCTGTCAACAGGGAACGTTTCAACCGCTACAAGAGTTCTCAGTTTTTATTGAAATAAGGAGGGACAATCTCCTGACATAGAAATTAACTTATATGTTAACGCTTTTATAAAAAACTGCAAGATGCCTTTACTCATTTTGTTTAATAGCAAAAATGTAAAGCCTAATAAAGAGGCTTACATCTTATTAGTGTTTACAGTCATTAAAGGAGCAGCGCCAACCAACAAAGACTGTTCATAAGGAGAGCTGTAGGTTACAAAGTTACGGGGATGGTCTCGAGGATCAATGGCTGCCACGACCTTCAGCTGCTAGCAATAAATCCTTTGGAGGGAGAAATATCATTTGCGAGACCAAGGTAGGTGAGATTTGTAAATGTATGACTGCAGCATTTATTCCAGCCGAATATGACTGATGCATACATGCTGCCGTCTGATTCTCTGTTGGATCTGAATTCCCCTGACTTTAAAAGGAGCGCTGTTTGAAGTGTCACTGCCTAATCAAACTGAAGAGAGAAACAAGTTTGTTAATTTATTTGACAACTTTTGAAGATCTGTGAAAGCACTCTTTGTAATATACACAGCCCAGATAAATGCACACAAAAGCAGGCCACTCGTAAAATGTTTTTTTGATATTTCATTTAGTATCAAGAGTCTATAATGCCTCACTGAACTGAACATCACTCACTCCATAAATCTGTGACTCTGTGGTTCCCTTCACATGTTTTTAAGGCTTAAAATGGTTTGGCTGTAAAACAGTCTGACAGGAAGCCACAGGGACCTTACACTTGTTTATGAGCCTTACCTTCTTTGGGGCAAAAATATTGTTCTTTAGTTTCTCCACCAGCTCAGGTCCAGCCGTGGCCCAGCTTTGAGAGAACATCTCAGCCTTGTCCGGATTGAGATGAAGCGCCTCCAGCTGCTGCTGCAGAGCGACCGGCTTCACATTATGATACACAGCCTGACGAGGGGAGGAGACAGAGGGTAGAGCAGTATCAGTGTGATAAGTGCTACCATTAACCATGCTGCGCAGGTATAACATCACTGTTACAGTCCTGATCATTTTCACCAACAACACTTATCAACTCGTCGCTGCTACAAAACAAATATTCATAATCCAACAGTGACCTCAGCTGGTGAAATGGGCTCATGACTCGATCCACATAAACAGACACATCTCTACTTTGTTAGAGTTGAGCTCTTCCTAGATTTCTCTAAAGAAAATACGACCTGAAGCAACATCTATATTTCCAACACACTTGTTACCATGGTAAGTACTCTCTTTATTTATCTTAACATGGCCGAGGACTAAACGACACATTGAGATTGTCATCAACAGATTAATTGACAAAAGAAAGAATTGTTAGTTGCAGCCCTAAAGCCATGCAAATAAATCATCTGGGAGAGAATAATAAAAACCTTAAGGATAAAAATAAAATGTACGCTCAACTTTTACAACTGGGTCAGAGAGAATCATTTTATTTCTCCTGTTAGCATCCAAAGTAATGATAATACTCACGATAATCCTAATCTCCTTCATGACATTTAAGATGTATATGTTGGTTAATATTGTTAAAAAAAAATAAGATGAAAGGAAATGCATGTTTTACACAGGAAAAAGAAACATTGAAGAGAAACGGTTACTCTTCAAAATAAAAGGCGGCCTCTCCTCACCTGCTCAAGAATGAAGGCGGTCGTTTCCAGCACCAGATCGAGAGCCTGTTTGTCCAAAGAGAGAGCGGTCTGAAGTTTTTGCTCCTCGTCTTCACTGAATGTCCGCTCTCCCTGTGAAGAAAGAGGACATGTGGAGTTACCATACACATTCAGTTTTTAATGTAACATTTTCAATGCAATATATGAACTTTTCAGTGATTTGACAAGTGGCATTGGATACTTTTATAAAATAACATTTTCCTGACTGATACTGGCACACACATTAAAACATTACTACATACATCAGCATTGCCTGATCAAGGACCCAATAAACAAAAACAAAAAAAAACAGCATGTGGGGATGAAACAGGAAAAAACAACATTTGCTGACAAAATGAGAAAAAGAAGAAAAATCTGACATCTCTAATATTTAATAAATCAGACTTTTTGGTTCACGCTTGGGCACTTAATCATTATCACTGGACAGAAATAATTGTTGCTATACAGTCCATTTTATATTCTACCCAACACAAAAAACCCCCCATCACTTCAAATACAATTAAGATAATTATATGATTATAATTATATGTAATCAAGGGCTCCTTTGTAACCAGTGTCAGTCATTGTCATTATGGACGATATCAGTTCCACCATTGTTCTTCCTGCTATGACAGTTCATGATGCTCACTCTTTTAAACATGTTCAAGAAAGTACAGTGGCTATCTATTCTTCATTAGTACATCACTTTGCATTTGGTGGCTTTATTCATTTCTTTATGATGTTTTTAGTTTTTCATTATTGGCATTAATAGTTGACCTCGGGGATTGCCTTCGTAATTTCGTTTATTGTTTTGCTGCACATGTTGCACATTAGAGTAATGACAATAAAGCTTCCTATTTTATTATTTGAACTATTTTAATCTTTTCTTCTTAACAGTAAAACAAACCTAACAGGCCAATTGTTATTTGAACTAAAGACTGACACCCTGTAACAGCACGTAAACCCAAAACCCAGGATGATCATCAGTACCAGGCATGTGTGTGCATTCATTAGACTGATGCTCCAGTAATTCATTATGCATGCTGCTGTCTCTGGCACTCCAGCTTGGCAGCACAGCCTTTACAAAGCCTCTCGTCTTTTGCATGGATAACCCCGTCAAGTCTCCGTACCTTCAGATGAAGCTTTTGTATGATGCGGGAGATCAGTCTGGAGAACTTGTTGACATCGATGGCGTTGATGAAAGTCACCGCCTCTTTTATGCTGTTAGAAGAAGAGTTGAGAATGTTGATGATGGCGGCGTAGCAAGAGATCATATTTTTTTCAGTGGAGATTCAGATTTCAAAAGGAATCATGGAAATTGACTACAAGCACAAATATATTACACAGCACATGACACATGAATTAGCGCTGCTTGTTTTGACATCATCTACAGACAGGATCAGAACTTTTTCCTGTATTGTTTATCAGAGGTTCCACAGAATGAAGTGCATTGCAACTAAAATTGTGCAAAAATTACAGGATTTCCCCCTGGGATAAATAAAATATTTCTGATTCTGAAATAAATTAGAGAATTAAGACTCGTACACACAGAGGGACAAAGCAGTGATTGCAGAGTAAATTCACAGCATGCTAAGTTCAGATCTTCAGTCAGATTTTAACCAAAAGCTGCCAGTAGTGAAGGAGCGCAGACTAAACAGCCCACATTTCACACATCTGTATTTTTTAAACAGCATGAAGAAGTTTGCCTGCATCATCCCATCTGCAGCCAGACAGCAAACAGCATCACCGCCACATGACATGACTCTGTACTGTAATCACCTTATCATTAATGTTTACACACTGTGTGCTTTAATTCCTGTCTTTCCACGAGCGAAAGTGTACATAGTGTTTATGCCTTGTATTATTTAAGTCTTTGTATTTTCTATCCCCTTTATTTAATTAATATAAACTGGCTCATAGCTGTTCTTTTTTTCTTTTTTGCTATTGATGCTGTTTATATTACCTGCTTTACTGTTTTTTTGGAGTTGCTGTAACACCCAAATTTCCCCCATTGGGGGATCAATAAAGATTATCCTTGTCCTTATCATTCAAACAAAAATATGAATTAATATTGGGAACCTACGACTTGTAATAGGTTATTTTAATAGTTTATTCTCTTCTTCTCAATCAATACTAAAGTTAAACCAAAGTGTAACAATCTGGTATTGTAACAACCCTACTTTACTGACTTCTACTTTACTATTATATTTTATTGCTTTTTTTTATTTGAGTCAGTTTTATAATGACTTTCAACTCAACAATCCCTACATTCCAGTCATGTAAAATGTGTTGTATTCATATGATCATTTAATTTCTGTATATAGGCCTAAAACCTGCAACTTCAGACCAAAGACAATACATCATAGCTTCAGTGTTAAATGTGTGAAATTCGGTTTAGCTTTGACGAACTTTAATTGCATTTCAATTTTCCTGGTACAAGAATAAACTACTCAAGCAGCCTGCCATTATTTTATAATGAAGTTACTCTTCTTACATTTAAGAAAAATGCACGACATCACAAAACTTATTTTAGAAATCACTAGATTAATAATGAATTAAATATAACCAAGGATAGCTGGGATGTAAAATAGTTTCCCATATTTTTTATTGGAAAAACATTGGATTTAATGACAGTAGAAGCAAAAGCAACCCCGAAGCCAGTGCAATGTTAAAATTATGCTCATTATTGCAAGAATCCAAAATATCTTTTACTTTGTGGATGCCTTCTTGTCTGACAATAATGTTACAGGTAGCTTAGCATTAGCAACTAGGAGGTTCTTTGTCTCTAGAAAATAAATAAAAACCGTCCCACCTGTGTGTCTCTTTAATTATAGAAGTCATTGTTGCCTGTTGCTTTCTGTAAATGAAAAATGAAGACTTGACAGTCTCAAAGCACCAGCAGCATCTTCTCAGCTTTCATTATTACTTCCTGTTGTCACGAGACGAGTCATGTGACACTCAGAGCTGCGCGAGAGAAAAATAAATAGAAATTAAATCGATGTTTCAAAAAAAAAATATATATATATATATATTTTTATTTTTTTTTACTCTATATGACCTAGCACAACTTCATCAACGACGATTTAACGTTACAAAAGCTAGGAAGATTCATAAGTTTCAGGCGTACTTTGCGTAAAAGCTGCGCATAATAAAAGAGTCACTACGGAATCCGAAATGGACAAACAGAGTAGGCAAAAACAGCGACACTCACTTATTAGTCACTTATTAATACAGTATTTCATTTTGAAAGGCAAAGCCTATCGTATTTTAACGGTAACATCCTTTGAAATTAAATGCATCTGAATGCCAACTTACGCCAACGTTGTTTTAATTAATGTATAACTCGAAATAAATCACTAATAACTAAGATAGTTTTAAGCTTGCTTTTTTATTCCAAATGATTGGATGCCAGGCTGGTTATTATGTTATTACATTAGGCTACACTATGCTACTTGCGACTTTCTTTGTTTTGTATTTGTGTTGGTGCTTGCTGGTGGTGGTTGTGTCAATGCATTTAGTGTTTCCGCTGTATATATCTTAACATATATCAACTGTTGTGTAGTTAAATCCATAGAAATGCATCATATTCTATAAAATTGATGATTAGCTCAGATTCATTTCATACATCTATAGGCTGGGAATTTTTTTTTTTATAATTTAAATATAATATATTATTGTAAATTTATTATGTAATTAATAGTGAAAAAAGACAATAACAAGGGTTGAGTTTATTAAAGTTTATTATGTTGAAAAATGAGGAAAAAAAGTCATGCACAGAATAAAATGAAGAGAAGTATTTAAAAAGACATGATAAACCATTTAAAATATTTGCATACAAACAAGAGAAAAGAAAAAAAATAATTTCAGCATATATATCCATCTTTCTGTCACAGTACATATCTGCAATATCATAATATCCTTTGTTATATTAGCACTGATTTGATAAACAAGCTGTAATGTGTGACTATCAATACTGCAGCAGACCTGTTCCAATTGGATATTACAAATGATTTCAAACTCATTTCGGTTGATTGAATTCTCTGGACTGAAATAACCAAACCAATCAGACTGTCATGAAACTGTACTTCCTGCTTTAAACACTTGATTCAGCGAAATCATTTCAGGTCCAAACTGACACAGATCTGTACCGTAGCAGCTAAATGTCAAGGGCCAACCTCGAGTGAGGCAGAGGGAATGTACCAGTGATAAATAAATACTTCATTTTTCCTTCCAACAGAAAACAAACAAACAAGTCATATATTCTTTTCTTTAATAGGAAAAACAAAGAGCAAACACCAGAACAGGTAGTGCCACATCACACAGTACCTTCAGGAGGTATACCTTGAAAGCATCATTTGTTAAATAATTTGAGGTTTTGGTAAACAGATTGCATCACAGTAAACATTGACTGACATCTGCAGGTTAAGGATCCGTCGCTGCCACTATTTGAAGGAGGGTAAATTTGGCACTTTTATGCTGATGTCACCAATGTTGATGTTTCTGGGCATTTCCGGGAGATTCATGTTCTTTACAGCTGACACGGCACGAGCAGGCGCTCCTGCAATACCCGCCTACATACACATACAAAACACACACATGGAGGGTTGATAAGATACAAATTAGTAAATAGATGCAACATGCCATTTATGACATCACATTTAACGCTGAAGACTGGACCCACACAAACACACGCACACACAAATACAGATACAGACAGACAGACACACACACACAGTGATAAACAAAGTACTGAGACAGAAAACTGCTGACAAAATGCAAAAGCACTGACAGCTACTAAGACAAACAATATGTGCACATGGACATTCAGATGCCTTCATAGCTTCATATGCACATGCATTATTTGGTTTCAGAATGATTTACACCACAACCAGAGCCAATTACGAATCAACTGAGTGAGGACATACTGAACTACACCATTCACGAATTCTGACGTACTGAGCAGTTTGGGACATTCATTAAATGGACAAAAAGGCAGCTTGCTTGGAAAGTGAACCCATCAGACTCTTGAGGACTGATTTGGGTAAAAATGTGAGGAGAGAATTGGATAAAGCAGAAAAATGGACTTGGATGTGAAGACGGAAAGGATGTTTGGATAGACAGATTGTGTGTGTCAAATTTAAAAACCATATCAAGGTCATATCAGCTGTAATATGAGAGGTCATGCTGAGTTAGCTCTAGAAAGAGTGTAGCTATCTGTATCTACATTAAAACAACATTTGGTGAGTAGAGCAAAAAGACAATTGTGCCATTTCAGACCGATGGTGTTAACTACTGATGATATGGGGCTGGTTTTAAGCCAATTAGTGCTAAACTACAACGTGAGCTCTACTCTCAGGAAGTATGGGAGGCTCTTCACTCTAACACATAGAAAATCAATGTGAATATTCATACAAAGAATTTAGTTTTTTTTTTAAAGCATGATGGTGGTTTCAGCTTTTGGAACAAAAAAAAACACATTTGTATAGAGGAGAATGATTGGATGTATTTTAGTCTTATGCGGTCAGACATTTGAGAATCACTGCAGTTAGAGAGACCCCCCCCCCCCACAACTGAATCTTCAGCAGGAAGACCCAAAAATGACCCAAAGGCTTAATTTAAAAAAAAAAAAAAACTCAGAGAAGTGCATGTTCATGAGGTGTCTTGTTGACCTTTAAGTGAGATGAACCTGAAAAGCTATGTGAGGAATGTAGATTTCTCCACTTTCACGAGGTGATCAATGCAGCGTTTGTCTAACAGGCATCCCTCCCTCTGCCAAGAATCAAGGAGACTCGTGTCGCATGGACAGATGACCATGGCATTAAAAGAGAGGAATGCTGATCGAGCACACAGGTCACTATTCAGGATTCAGATTCCAGATCTCTTACAGCAGGTAGAATAGAGATCTACTGTGTTGATCTAATATAGTAGGGTGTTAATCAAAATGCTGGGTGACTAATATATGTACAGGAATACTATCACCAGCTATGTAGCACAACAGAGGTTTGATTCTCGAGTTTATGTACAGCTATGAGAGGCTCGAGAAACAATCCCTTTCAGGTCTGTGAGGGATATCAGTGCTAAGAGATTATGGGGAAAAGACCTTAAGAAGAGCTCCTGGTTTGAAACAAGTTGATATTGTCCTTCAAGGAAGAAGATTGCTATAGGAACCTTTAGTTTGCATCGATTTTGCAGTACTGCAGACAAAGAAGTTCTTCTTATTGCTTTGCTGACCCTGTCCATATATTAGAGAGATAGATATCGAGATAGAGAGATAGATAGATGCTAATCATAGCCAATCATAAAGAGTAAACAAAGGGGGGCAACAGCCTTTAACCTTGATTAAAGGGATATGCCATGTGGCATTATAGCAGGACAAGAAACTTCATGTCTTAACTGAATACTTGTTAAGTGAAACCCTTGAGGAAAAAAAGGAAGTGAACTTTGATTGTTTTATTGACTATGGAGCCTTGATAGAGGTGCCCACTCTTTTTGTTAAACTAAGCTAAGCTAAGCTAAGCACATGCTAGCAGCAGCTTACAATATCTATCATACAGATATGGTAGTGGCATTGATCCTCTCGTAGAACTCAGGAGAGGGAATGAGCAAATTTCCAAAAGTATTGAATTATTCTTTCAATTCACAAGCTCAACTTTTACCTTCACAAAGAATTCATGTATTTATGGTTCTTCAAAGGCTGCATCATGTTGTCAGGATAATTTGATTCACCAAAGTGATGAACTGAATCATTTTTGGGTCTGCTGAGAAAGATTCCTACTATGTGTTAGTGGCATCTGTTTATTATCACATGGAGGTCTACAGAGGGGGACTGGTGGGGGAGGTCAACTTTGATTTATGGTTAAAGGACTTGGTTGTAAATTTAGCAGTACCTGTGTCTACCTGTCCTGCCTGGTAGACTGAAAGATAAACGTCTGTAAAGAGAGAGAAGAATGGAAAGAACTAGACAGAGTCAGGAAAAAGAGGAATGAGGAATGTTAAAGCAGATTAAAGTAATTACAGTTTATCTCCACAGAAAAAAAGTGATAGGACCTATCGTAGACCACATCTTTGACAAAAAAAAAAAAAAAAAAAAAAGTCGGACAGATTCTATCGCGATTCATTTTGAAGCCAAAAATGAGGATAATAATCGAGAGCGTTTGATGTGGAAGGAGTAATGCCATTAACCAGCCTGTTTGGAAGGAGAACAGGTCATTCCTTGTTCCCCAGAGACTGCCGTATAAATGGACAATGTCATTGTGCATTAGCATCAGAGTGAAACACACACACACTGCGGTCTAGGGTAGGTCCAAGAGGGAAAGACAGAGCAGCTCTGATGATTGTAGAACAGTAAAAGTCTCTGCTTACAGAACATCAATCCGAAAAAGAAGATTCTGTCGTGTTAAAAGCACAAAATGCAGGTCAGGTTGTTAGAACAGGAGATCTTTATTAAGACTCAAACTTGTGAAAATTCAAATGTTAGGGCAAACAAAAGAGATCAGCCAGTCGAATAATGAGTGGTCAAATAACTCAATCAGATCACCAAAGTCCTTACTGCAGAGGATTGCAGCAAAAAAACAAAAAAAAACAGCCAAATCATTTGTAGAATGGAGTTTCGGACTAACAGGGGCTAAAATCTACATTTTGAAAAACTGAGATGATTTCATCGAATTGTCTCTGGCTGGCTGTCTGTCTGATTAAAACTGTCCAATAAGTACATTTATGTTGGTCTGCTAGCAGAAGCTGAATGGAAAGCAAAGCAACATCTTTCAGAAGAGCAAATATCGAAGCAAGGACACTCATCGCTGTTACAAGACATTGGGAAAAGCGTGTTTACTCCAACATTAGCGTGTATAAAAATCACAGTTTCTCAATTAAAATGTTAGAAAATCAATGTGTTTTTGTGAAATGTGTCAACTCTATGACTACATATGAGTGATGGTGATTGAGTGATTTAATGGTCAGAGAGGCACCAGACAATGGTACAGTTAATTCTCCATCCTAACTGCTACCACGCTGCCTTTGATGTATCTTATAGTGAGGGACACAGGAGAGAATATGTCCAGTCTTGACCTGTGTGGAGAGCAGTGCAGCAGCGAAGAGGAGAGGCCGGAGAGAGCACAAACACTCAAGAGTAGGTCGGGAGCATCCACAAGATCACCAGAGAAAAGCATGCAGGGTGCAGCATACACGCATGCCTGCATACTGTACACAATAGCTCAGAGAGTACGGAGGAAGAGTCAAATCATACAACCAAACATGGAAACAGACGGGCCGGGTCAGGCTTACCTCAGATTTCTCCATCTTGTTCTGGGCGTCCACCTGTGTGATGATTTCATTCATGTTGGTCTCTAGGACCATGCCGCCCATCACCATCTCTGCAAGAATGTTGTGAACCTGAGAAAATAAAACAATGCCACATTTTGATATTATATATTATATATTATAAGGGGCGGAGCCAGAAGTTTCAGATGTAATCTACTTCTGCAATCTACACTGCAGGATGGCATTAAGTTAAGTTTGAGTGCACACATGCGAACGACCTTTTATCTCCAATGATCAACTCTCACTACTAATGTTGAAGCATCATACAGAGTGTATAATCCTATCTTTCCTTTTTCAACCACAAATCCACCACACTGCTTCAGAAAGAAGCAACAGCTAATCATCGTTAGTGATTCTGAGGTGGCCAATGAGATTCCAAGGTTGCCCCTGACAACCTCCTTGGATCCACCCCTGTGGACCATGATAGCGTCACACAAGGCTGCATTAGTCCTTGTTTAATCTTTCATTGTTTTAGTTGGGTGATTCTGTTTTAGAGGTATATTTTGGGGGTTTGTGTGAGTTGATTTTTATTATAAACAACGTGATTGACACATGACATTTCTGAGCAAATTGCTCAACTACAGAATCTAGGAAGTCAGAACCATTAACGTCACAAGTCTTTCTGTGGTAATCAGAGAAAAACAGTGTGAGGCAATAATGGCACAGGATGAGAATAATAACTGATTTCTTGTTGTAAAAGGGCTCCAGGTCATATCTCAGATCAAACAGCAGTATTATAAAGATGTTAGACCATCTTTAAAAAGCAAACAGTGAAAATGTGTTTCTTTACCTTGTCTACATGGAAAATTAAGTCAAGTTCACAGACATTCTCAAAGCATTTGTCCAACGTTTCCACAAATACCTGAAAAAGGAAAAAGTTAAATATAAAAAAACAACAACAACAACAACAACATGGTGTCAAAGGTGGCGCAACAAAAGCCGAGTTCATGAAAATATTGCAGCTTTTACCTGGATTAAGTCTAAAATTCCTAGCTCACTCTCTGAGGAGTCCACACAGAACACAAAGTAGAGTGTGGCATAGTGTCTGTAGATCAGCTTGTAGTCTGATCCTCCAATCAACCTGAAACAAGGAGGACAGAGAAACATTACACCCGGATCTGTTCGGACGCAAACAGAAAGACTTCTATGGCCCTCCACCCTGAGATGGCCTGACATCATTTCCTGTCTTACAGGAAGACTAAAGGTCAAGAGAGAAACAACAAGATCATTTCAGTCATAAGTACACATATGAGAGGATGATATATATACCGAGTGGAGTATACGTGAAACCTTTTGGTGTGTTCATGTGTAAGAAAATAAATGACTGGTTGTGTTTTCAGGTTCGAGCCACAGGAAGTGCTGAGGGATCACTTCGAGCATTGCTTCTAACAGTGGAGATCCCCTCTACTGCCAATCTTGTAAATCATTGATCAAATTAAAAAACTATGTTTCATTGATAAAATCCAAACAGAACGGGCCTACACACTAATTCTTAGCAAAAGACTGTAAACACTACCCAGTAAGTGAGTGTTTTCATTTAGTCTGTATGTGCAAATCCAAGTATGTCAATCTCAGAGCAAACAAAGCGTTGCACACCCCCTGAGATCTTTGGCGTCCCCCACCCAGAGGGACCCGGACCCCACCTTGGGAACCAATGATTAAGAAGGAGGTATAGACAAAGAGATTGTTACAAGTTTTAAAAAACATGACGGCGACGTGCTACTATACATAAGCTGTCCAAGTCCTTAGCAGACTTTACAATGCATCACTTTTGAACAGGATGGCGTCTGTGTCACATGATGACAGAGAATGGTGCAACAGAAAGTGTAGACAGTGGAGTCAAACAACAACTCATTCATGAGAGATAAATGAACAAACACTGTTACGATAAAAAAAAAAATCCACTCATGTTTTTCGTTCATTCAGACAACTTACATTCCACCTTCCAGGAAATTACACACGTTCTCATCTCTTTTGGACACCAAGTGGAAGGTCTCCCTGATGATCTGTTGCTCTGTGTCTTCATTCTACGGGGTGTAATGAGGGAACAGCTGGTTAAACATGAGGGTAAATAATGACATGTTTGTGCATTGAATCGCAGTCAGCCATTTATTTACTTCTAGAAGGACTCAGTTGGCAGTTAATTGGTGGGGTTCCCTCCTCCTTCCTTTTTGGTTCTGCATGAAAAAACACAATTTGTAACCACTTACCATTTCCTCTGTCATGTTTAAACATACACCAGCACCCACAGGCTACAGAGGCCGTGATCTCAATTGTGCCAGCTGAGCCGCAGCAGGCTTATCTTGTTGTTTACTAATGGTGGAGATTGTGTTTGAAATCTCAAATATCCAGAGGCCCGCTTTAAACTCTGTACGTCCTAAAAGACTTCAATAGAGCAGAGTAAAGATTTACCAATTTACTTACTAATAGTGGAATACATTTCAGCCAGTGTCTATTCATGTTGTTGTCAAGACCACACCAAGACATACGTGAGACCAGGGTGCACCGTGAGACCAAGACATTTTAGGGATCGAGGCCAAGTCAAGACCGAGACAGGAAGACACAGAGACAAGACCAAGAGCATAAATATCCCTGAAAAGCTTCTTCTTGTGTGCAGCAGACGTGTCACTCAGTTAGACCGTCACACCGGGAAGGTTGTGGACGTAGGCGAGGGATTCAAAATCTAAATAAATTGAAGTGGTGTGTTCTTTTAGAAAGGGGCCATTATTTCTAATCACAGTAATGATGTGGAAACATATCAGTGGTGGTCCTGACCGGTCTTCATTTAAAATCTGGAACCCTTTCAAAAAGTGGTCTTTAAACCAAGATTTGCTTCGAGTACTACAACACTAGTGTCTACATGATGTTGCTTTAGGATTTAACCAGCAAACATCAATGTGTATACAAACGCAAAAGCCTCAATATCCCAGAGAGAGTGTTTAATCTCCACTTGAAATCCTCAGTCAAAATACAGCCGTGGTACAAGTCCTTTTGTGTGCAGCTGTAACACTGAGTCAGCCTCACCGAGGGGTGCTAATGTCCTCTCAGGGTGATAACAGGTCAGTGAACACAAGGAGAGAAGAGGCTGTCCACGAAGCAGCTGGCTCCAAGGTGAAAACTCGGTTATGTGACTTATCAGGGTTACTCAGAGTTTACTGATACAGAGGCTGAACAAATGTTTTTCACTAAACGCAGCGTCGTTCAAACTTTAAGATGTTTCTTGTGCTGAGGCTTTCGAGAAACTTGCAAACCCTCAAATGGACCAGAACTGTCCTGACTTTTCTCTAAATCTGTTCAAAGTGGAGAACTTCCTGCCCTGATTTTATGTTGGCGATATTTCATGTAAATTCACAGACTTTAACAGCATCATGCCCACTCTGTTACATTTCCAACCCCCCCAGTTACCAATACGTTTACTGTCTTGTGTCGCAATAAAGAGAAAACCCTGAATGTGACGCTCCGTGTTGGACAAAACGGTGCTCATCCTGTTTCACCTGTATTATTGGAGTTGTAGTGACTGGTGAATATAATGAAATGTGTGCTTAATCTTTCGCTCCTCTTATTTATAAATGGAGTGCAAGTTATAAGAAACACCTTTCAATATAATGTGCTCTAGTAAACCTACACCACAAACTACACCTCTAATAATGAAAATAAAGTTTTATTATCACGTGGCTGTTTAATACTTGATGGTGATTGGCCAGTTATGAATAGCACCAGTCTGCTCACCCTGGACAGATCCTGATCATTGAGAAGAACACACCTCACAAAGAGATGAAGAGGGTAGGGGCTAGCTTTAGTCGGACTCTGTTGAACTAACAGTAATCATATCAATCCATGGAAAGATGTCTGGTTGATTTGAAGCGAGGCAGCTTACTGAGGGGAAAGGAAAAGGAGAGGATAACTGCTGTGAAAAGTGAACAAAAAATGCTGTTGTGAATACTATTGGCAGAAAAATAAAAAATAAACTAAAGATGGCATAAAACCAGGAACACATAAAACCCCTCAACTGGTTCAGATCTTTATGTTGTGTCATGTTCCTGCCATGATTGGTTATTAGGGCTTCAAGTATAGATCATTTTTATTATCCATTTCTGTGCAGGTTATTTGAGAATAACAAATAGATTGTTGAGTCTGTGAATAGTCAGAACATGTCCATCACAGTTTCTCAAGGTCCAAACTGTCTCTGATTGGGTCAGCTGACTGTCATTAATATGACACCCATATTTTAATAACATACCCATATACAGTATATGAGGCTGAAAACAGCATATCCTGCCATTACTGAATGAAATGTAATGAATTAATTCATGTTGTTTTCCTTTCTTATCTGAAATCTTAATATATTCGGTATTTTGACATCTTATTTCTTTTATTTTAATGTTCTTAATATGCTGTTCTTTTGGACAACTGTATTTATGACTGTGCTTTACAAATCAACTTGCCTTATCTAAGATTTTTTAAAAAAAAGGAAAAAAAAGATGAGCTGTCATTGATAAATTTTAGTGCAGGAAAACAGATACGTTTAAGAATCTGTCTGGCTAAACTCTGAAGACGTGTGGTTGTTTGAGGCTGAAAAAGCAGCTGTTTGTTCTCACTGATGTCAGGAGATGATTGACAGCCGGTTACTTTGTGTGAACTTTGCGTTTGCGCATCAGTCACTCAGCTCTCCTCTACAGGTGAGTCACTCTCATCCACTTCTAATTAAAACTACAGTGCCACTCCCCCTCCGAACACAAAACTACAAGATGCACTTACACAATTCATGTTTCACTTCCTTGTATTCTCTGCGCGGCCGATAAAAAAAAAAGACGCCTTCGACTAAAAACCTGAACGCTAAAGCTAGCTTCACAGCTAGCAGCACGAGTGAAATGTGATATCCTTGCAGCCAGTAAGGCGACACCTCAGTTTTTAATACAACAGATGGTGTGTCCACAATCCACATAGCCTTCTTATAATCCCATCAAACTCAGTTCATCCGCCTGATATACAAATAGAGCCACGTTCATCTCTACTCACACATGTTGGAACAAGCAAAACACAAGAGCGTGGACCGTCAACTAACAAAAAAAAAAGTAAATAAATTGATTAAAACAATTTTGCACAATTGTTTGATCTAAATAGTGTCAAATTTCCAAATCAGAAAATAGAATCATTAATGTGTCGTTTTACGTTTTCAGTGGGCAGAAATTAAAATTCTTCATCCACAGGCCGCTAACATGTTAGGAATAGCTGTTTCTGGGGTGCAGGTGGTCTAGCGGTGAGGTCGCCCCCCTATTTACAGAGATCCTCAAAGTGTGAGGCCCTCTCCATCCCTGTCCTAACTCCTTAAACTAAAAGCCCCCTCAAAAATTTTTTAAAAAACTGATAAGCTGTTTCTCTTTTCATTTGACAGTAAAAAGATGTAAATGTAATGTTTCGTACTGCAGGTAAGACAGAACAAGCAGTTTCAAGACGATTTCGATAGGTATTTACATTTAAAAGAAAATAAATGAATGTAAAAATGTATCAGTGCAGGAAATATGAGCCGAACATCAAACACCTCAAAGGAGAACAGAGAATCGTATTATTCTGTGTATTAAATGTGTTGTTATTGTGTTGTAGAGGTCCATGTGTAATATTCATTGATCTGCAGAGTAAACACAGTAACAATGACCTAATTTTTCAGGCTGTCAACAAAACTTCTGCAAAATATAATTCTGACTGATTTTGACCTCTTCATGATGACCCTTAAGATTTCAAACTTGATGTTATTTGAGTGACATTAAAATAAATCTCTGCAGACGTCTGAGGTGGAGAGATAAACACTGTCTCACCTTACACTGACAGTGTTATGAGTCTGAAACATTGAAGGATCGAATAGACCTTATTTAAGTGGGGGGAAAAAAGTTTTATCAGGAAAACTTCATTCTAACATATCAGCAAGTTTTCCTCAATAAGCTATCAAATCTTGAGTTCTACTGACACCTAGCCTTTAGGCATCAACTGATAAAAAGCAGCAATATTGGAGTTAAAGATATAAACTTTAAGTCTGACTGTTTGGAAGACGCAGGGAGGATTTTTTTTTTAATGTGTAAGGCATGCAATCAAACTCATAAATGAAGTTTACACATTAACTCTCTTGACACAACCACAGTGGCTGCTTCCTTTAAAGCAAAGGGCTTACAGTGCATGAACGAGCACATGTATGTAAACTAAGTATTGCATTGAGTGGCCCAGGATCAGGCTATATGAAATCCTTCGAGAAGAGACATCAGTGGACTATTCTTCATCTTTCCTTCAGGAGGTTAACTCACAGATTTTGTTCCTCCTTTTAGTTCCTCTAAAATGTTGCACTTACTGCAAGAAAACTATAACTCAAAGCATTAACCAAAGAGGAAAATAATCAGTGACTTTTCATTCTTTTTGTTCAGTTAATAAACTAGTTTTACCCTTCCAGATTATTAATGAGGTTGCTTCTTGGTTACGGCACCTTGCTATTGTATTATTAAAGAAGGGGCAGGCAGCCAGCCTTGAGTTCTAAATCCAATTATGAGAACAAGGGAACACAGCTTGTCCAGCAGAGGTGGAACATATTCTTGTAAAAAAAAAAAAGAAGGGTAAAGGACAGCTCAAGTTAAAGACAATAAAGCTAATAGCTAACGAAGAGCTGGAGAGAGCACGAGTCTCTCACAAGGGCGTCATTAAAGTCACGTGACACAAACAGACAGCGTGAACTCGCACTAGATTCATCAGCAGCAGCACAGCTGGATTAACATGACAGCCAAAGAAAACCGGGTACGACTGTGTTCGTACAGGCTCGGCTGTATATGTGATAGCTCGGCTTCGGCTTGCACACGTTTAATTATTCATGGTTTTTTTTTATAAAAAATAAAAAAAAGAGAGAGGGGACAGCAGGCAGGCTGACATCTTACACACCGTGAACAGGACAGTGAAGTACACACGCCCTCCCATTCAAACTATTCAACATTAAAGCATTAAATAATACAGCTTTAATGCTTTAAAATGATTTAACTACGCAGGAAACATTAAACAAAGTGTTTCACCAGTTTAGCATGACATTTCTCGACACACTTTTCCATTTTTTGCCTTTAAACCAGAAAAAAACCCTTTCTGAACACAAATGTGTTAATAATGATAACAACAGTAAAATGACATTTACTCACATAGTGTTCGTAGAATTTAGACAGCCTCGGTTTCCCATGGTTGTTGAATATTAAAATGGCTTTAATCATGATTGTAGCGGAGTGGAAGGAGGCGGGGGGGTACAAAGGGTTCAGTCTGTTAAGTCCCGTGAACCCAGACCTGTCCGGGATCCGGGCTAAATCCCGTGTCTCGATACCGGGTTAATGCGGGATAGCTTGGAGCTACACGCTGCTGCTATTCCTCCATCGCCTCGTTACGGAAATATTTCCACGTCAAAGGGACCAGTCATGCTCTCCTCCTCCTCCTGCTGCTGCTCCTCCTGCTGCTACAGCAGGCGAGGAGGCTCAAACCTCCGCCGTCCACCGACACAGAGAGAAGAACTTTACATATATTTTTTTTTAATTTTTACTTCAAATCTCTGATTCAAAGAGTGATACTTTAATTCATGGAAGCCCATTTCCTCACTCATCACTGTGATGGAAAAAAAGATTATTTTAAGTCATTAAAATGACTTCTCTCAATATCATAACTTAGTATCTCAATGTAATGAGATAGTATCTCAATACAATGACTTAGTTTTTCAATATGATGACTTAATATCTCAAATTATGATAGTATCTCAGTTGCAACTTTGCTGAAGTTTGAGCAGCACTTTTTCATTATGAGATATGAAAAAGGTAAAAATGTCAAACACAGGTCAGGGTCTTAGCTGACTGTGGTCTCCTGTGGGTAAAGTCTGCAGCTACATGTGTCAGTCTGTCTGATAAAAATCCTCCCTGGAAGATATTCAGGCCTGAGCACAAAAAGTGCATGGTGAATGTTTCTTAAATCAGACATTGTGGCAAGTGAAGTTCCCTGAGCTGCCACATCATCAATGCCAAATTCACTGTTGCTCCACCTGGTGGCTAAAGCTGTGAGTTTAACATGGCAGCTCTTTTTTTCTTGTGGAGATATCATATCCACAAATCAAGTAAAACAAAAAGAGTTTCCAATGTGAGATTTGCTCAAATAATATGTAATTACACGTTAAACTCTAAACAAAAAGCAAAGTGCCTCTCCTCTGACATGAAAGATATACTGATATATTTGGTTGTGTTCTTAAAAAACAATGTAATTTTTGTTTTAATTGTTATGTTTAACTTTTAAAAAGTAGTGGATTTAAAGTAAAGGCTATACCATGTTTATTCAATGATCAGGGATCAAAATTAAACAGAACAAAAACACTAAATAGTTACTAGATTATAATTGAGATACATAAATATATAAAATAAATAAAAATGAATAATCCAACTGACATAAAAAAATTAAACAAGTTGCTATTTACGTATGATAATTCAATCAGAGAAAGAGTATGCTACAGAATATTGTTGTGAAGCACTTTAGAAAAAAAACTAAATATTTCCTTATATAAATGTGCCACTGTAACTTTGTTGAATGTTCCTTAGCGCTCATGTTGGATAACTATATTTATCCAACATGAGCGCTTCGTAACATTCAGAAAAGTTACAGTGGTATGGAAATGTTTATATTATGAAATATTGTGTGGGGTTTTTTCTACAATGCTTCACAGCAATATTCTGTAGCCTACTTTTTCTCTGGTTGAATTATCAATACTTAAATGGTAACTTGTTTCGGGGTTTTTTAGGTCAGTAGGTTATATGTTATTGGTATTTATTTGATATATGTATGTATCTAAAATATGCTGTCCTTGTAAATCCAAAGGTTTGTATTTCAGATCATCTAGTAACTATTTAGTTTTTTTGTTCAGTTTAATTTTGATCCCTAATCATTGAATAAACGTGGGAAAGCCTTTACTTTCAATCCACTACTGTTTAATAATTAAAGGTCAATAAACATTAATAACAATGTTTTTAAGAATACAACCACACACATGAAAATAAATATTGAAGTATACAAACAATGAATGTTTTGACCTTTTATGTCAGAGGAGAGGAACTTTACTTTTTTGTTTAGAGTTTAATTTACATATTATTTGAGCAAAGTCTCACATTGGAAACTCTTTTTGTTTTACTTGATTTGTGGATATGATATCTCCACAAGAAAAAAAAGAGCTATCATATGAAGCTCAGGTCACAGCTTTAGCCACCAGGTGGAGCAACAGTGAATTTGGCATTGATGATGTGGCAGCTCAGAGAACTTCACTTGCCACAATGTCTGAGTTAAGAAACATTCACCATGCACTTTTTGTGCTCAGGCCTGAATATCTTCCAGGGAGGATTTTTATCAGACAGACTGACACATGTTGCTGCAGAGTTTTCCTGCTGGAGACCACAGTCAGCTAAGACCCTGACCTGTGTTTGACAATTTAACCTTTTCCACGTCTACCCAAACTTCCACAAAGTTGCACCTCTGACATCTGCAGTGGCATTTTGTTATTGATTTCTTTACCAATGCTGCTGAAGGGCAAAAGAGAACTATCTCCACCATGCAGAATGTGACAAACAAGAACCTGAATCATAGCTATCATAGACATAAGGGTTTTATGGACAATCTTGTTCTTTTTGGAGAAAGGTGTGGAAACCATAAGGCAATTTTCCGAATTTACATGTTGCATTTTCTATGAATATTTTGTTTGAACTGTAAGTGAAGAGAGCTGGACTGGTCGACACACAATAACAACTCGTTCCTCCATAGACAAAAGACAAGATAAGAAAAGACGATAAGATATGCATCATTGTCCCTGAGAGGAAATCTGCCTTAAGCAATAGTACAAAAGAAAGGTACAGGTCGGGGAATGAGCTGAATGTTTCATGTCCGATATGTTCTTTTCTATTGATAAGAAATACCATATAGGAGCATCTGCTCTTCTGTCTGTTTCTGATTTACTGTATACAGAAGTCGGTCTCTGAGTTCTTTTTTGACTTAGCACATGTTGCACACACGTGTACACACAGGTTGAAAGCCAAATAATTGACTCAATTTGTCTCCGGCTGTTTACTGATGTGAGGTATAATTGAGGCAGAAATCAGAAACTATAATTTACTCAATGATTTGGATTTTGTAAAACTCCTGTTTTAAAGACAGAGCACCACAAGTGTGTGTGTAGTAGTTTCCAAATGTGTATTTTTTTTCCATTTTAGATGACTAGAAATAAGGATATTAAACTAACAGTAAAAGAGATTCCTTCTGTGTTGATTTTCACTGACAGACTTTTATAAACGGAATTAGTTTTCCACCAGTGCTTCACTCACTCACAGGTCCTGTATTTATCAAATGATCAATCATCAGGTTCAAATTGTGTTTGACAAAGACAGACATAACCACCTTGATGAATCAAGCAAACCATGTATCTGCAGTATTAATAAAGTATGTTCCTTTTTTCCTGTTCACCCCCTTACATTCATTTTCTTAAACATTTGTCATATTCTATATTTCAAAGAGTGAATGGTTGACTATTATTTTATGCATGGCATGTCAGTTTATAATCTGTTTAAGTAATGCAAGCAAAACAACAAAAGAGAGTATTAAAATGCAACCATATTTAACAAGTCAATCTCTATGGCACCAAACGAGATCATTTATCACCCAGCTTTATATCCCCACGTTTTCCAAACGCAGCCCCACTTCACACCTCACAAACAGTGTGTGTGTGGATGTTTGGGTTTATGAGGAGAGGGCCCAAAGAAAGAGGCTGCATAGCTATTGTTGGGCAAAATGCCTCAGTGAGAAAGTGAGAGGAAAAGGGGGAGGTTGTATTTGTGACAACGTGGTGGAATTGGACTCAAAGAGGATTAGTCCAAGTTCTTAATGTGTGAGATGTATGCATATTTATCATTAAAACATGCACGTAAGAAATAAAAGTTGTCTTATTTCTATGCAGTAAGTGTGGTGAACGTAGCCATGGTTACTTGCGGTATTTCATAATGCGCTTGTAAAAAAAATCTTAAATGAGACTGCGCTGTTGCTGCTGCTGTGGACGTTCACCTTCTCCAATAATGGTACAGTCCAGCACCAGCTCGCCCCCAAATTGCGGTGCTTGCCTATAAAAAAGTAACCGAGTGCACAAAGTTGGACAGAGAAACTGGCTGTGAGAAGTTGAAGTGAAAAATATCTGGAAAAAAAAGCAGACGGAGAGATGGAGCAAACAGAGGTGGTGAAGCCAGAAACTCTGGACGACCTTATTCAAGTCCTGCATAAAATCTTCGAGGGTGACAGCATCAATGTTGAGGAGGTGCAAGATATAATGGAAGCATATGAGAGCAATCCACAGGAATGGATGAAATATGCAAAGTTTGACCAGCACAGGTGAGGATTTTATATACGAATAACAGCCTAAATCGAGCTGCCCTGTTACTAATCTGTTAAAACGCATGTTTTATGCTGACGCACTTTGTCATGTTCACCCTGGTTTATTGTACTGTTTTTAAATTGGCTCTATAGTTTTACCCAACACAGGCCCAGTTTAAGCCTTAAATTTGGAAAGTTGTACTTGAATATCATGTCAGTTTCTCCACTTTTTTTTTTTTTTAAAACAACCTAATTGATAATTGCATGGAAGGCTGAAAAATAGCTATGTATTTATCTCTTCTTTTGTTTGCTAACTTCATAACTTATTTTTAGTAGGCCTAAAATATTATTATAAAGTCTACCATTATAAAAGCACCCTCCCTAAATTTAAAGAAAAACAAACATGTTTTGTCTCAACAGCAGCGCGGCAGCCTCAGTTACATCCAATTGAAATGATCGGAGAAAACAGAACTTGTGCTGTTTACATAGATTGATATCAGACCAGATCATTCACAACACCACTTTTACACTGAGCTGAAAACCTCATATCAGACGCGTTTCTAACATTTTGTTGATCACACTTCAAAAATATGGCCCCACTCTATTCAAAAAGTGCTCAATGGCTCCCGTATGTGTTGTGATTAGTCAAGGGTCATTGAAGGGAGGGTGGGAGATTCATCCAATGATCACCGAGCTCGGACACACACCCGCTGATTCCTGCGGGGATGGGCAGGAGCGCCTGTTCGGAGATGCAGCTGCCTCGAAAACATTGGCAGACAGATGGGAAAAACATGTTTAGCAGGGAAATATATTTTCCGTAGGCTTTAAGTGTTAAAAATAGATTTCATTCAGAAGTAAATGACCCTTTTGTAACACCTTACAAGTTATATTTTTATTTAGCATCCAGGCCTATCCAAAACCTGTACCAAGCCTTCAAAGTCCGTGATTTAACACTAGGCCTAGTGATTGGTTAATGCTCACTGCTACACAAATTAAAGGCAAATATTTCATGACTTTAACAAGAACATGAATAATAATTAAAACAACATTATATTATATTATATTGACTTGTACGTTTTTACTTGGTGAATATTTCAATACTTTTATTAAAAAACAAAAAAAAGGGAAATCGATGTGCTATATTATGTCAATGCATAAAAAAAAACAAGCAGTTAAGGATGATTTCTGTACAGTTTGTCCTTAAATGATGCTTTAATGTTTGAAGTGTAGTCCTTCTACTCATGACAGTTTTGCTTTTTATCACTTCATTGGAACAGCAGCAATGATACATAAGGTACAGTTTGTCTCCCGGTTGGTTAAAAAAATGTGTTATTCCTCAGGTACACAAGGAACCTGGTTGATGAGGGAAACGGAAAGTTCAATCTCATGATTCTTTGCTGGGGAGAAGGACACGGCAGGTGAGAGAACACCACAATCAACATGACAATGTGAACTCTGTTGCAATACACAATCAGAAAGTCTTTCATTTAGTTTGAACAAGATCTCTGAAAGATTACTAATAAAGTTAATATTATAAACCTGTTTAAGTGTTACATTTAGGAAGCAATATCGTTCATTCATTTTATTGCCAGTTTATCCTCTTTTATTACCAGACTATACTGCCAATACAGTCTGTTAGCAAACTACTGATGTTCTCTGGAAATTATTGTAACTGGTTATTGGAGATAAGACAGTTCAATGTTCCACAGAGGGAAAGATTATGTAAATAGACAACGTTAGAACATCAGATGCAGAGGAGATTATTAGTCTGATGATATCAGTTTAATAATTCATTGCCTCACAAAAGGTCCTGCATTAAATCATTCATTAATCTAGTATCTGCTAGTCTGTATGAACAGTATCAGCTTGTGTAACACTTTGGGTTAACCCCAAAACAGACAGTTTTTTAATATCGCTCTGGGGTCATTTGAAAGGACATTCTGACACTGTATTCTTGTGTGTTCTTTACAATTTGCAGTAGCATCCACGACCACACAGACTCGCACTGTTTCATGAAGATGCTGCAGGGCCAGCTGAAGGAGTCGCTGTTCGACTGGCCTGACGGTAAATCAAAAGGAGACATGGTGCAGAAGTCGCAGAGAATTCTCCAGGAAAACAATGTCGCTTACATAAATGGTGAGAAACGATTCAGTGCCGATTTTTCTTGACTTTTTTAACTACAGCTATTTAACTCACTTTGGTGTTTATACCTTTCAAGTCTATTAGTAATTGTGTTGTTTTTTTGTGAGGGGGGCATGTTGTTAAACTGGTTCATAACACAGTGTTATAACACAGTTAAAATCCTCATATCCACCAGAAAACATCCTTCATGTTTTGTTCCACATGATGTGTGCGTACAGAATATTTTTCTGGAACTCAGACATTTTTCAGTCGAAAGTCTGTGGCACCACGTCATTTCTTTCTTGTGCAGAGTTTCCGACCTCTGCAGTTATGTAATGTCAAACTGGTCCCATAGGAGTTAACAGCCAGTTGCAACTTTCCAATGAACAGTGTTCAGGTCCTGTCCCAAATCTCTGCTGACTTAGTGTTTCTCCAAAGCCAACAGAGCCCTGGTGTGATGTTTGCTCTCAGTTATGGGTTACAGCACTGCCAGTAACTGCCTGTGAGCCTCATTTCAGCGGTGTACACTGTCTAAATGCATGATTGTTTATGTGCATATTTTAGACTCCCTGGGCCTGCATCGTGTGGAAAATGTCAGCCACACAGAGTGTGCAGTCAGTTTGCACCTGTACAGCCCTCCTTTCCAAATCTGCCAGACCTTTGACCAGAGGACAGGCCACAAGAACACCGTCAAGATGACCTTCTGGAGCAAATATGGCGAGAGGACTCCGTTTGTAAGAGACTTTTTTCTGCATTTAACACAGACAGATCTAATCAATACTACCAACAACCAGGGAAAGAAATCTTTTCCTCTGATTTGTGCTTCCAAAAGCCCCCTGACCATGAATACAGTTTTTATTAATTGAAGCCCAAACATTTCAGAAATACTGTTAATATGGAATTCAACTGAGAGATAGGGGATATTATGACAAAAGGCATAGTGCAAAAATTTACAAAAGTATCATTTCATGCAATACTTTAGTAACCTCTGGGACAGCTACTTCAAATGGAAACAACAACAATCCAATCAAAATCAAAACCTTCTTACTGAACTCTTACTGAACTTACAGAAGTTATGAAGAGCTGTTTTTTATGACTATATTATATTTATGCACACAAATGCTCATTTTGGTATATTTCTAAACACAGAAATTGTTTAAAAAGTGAGTGAACATGAAGGCTTCCTCACCCTGCCTTATGAGCAGGAAGTGGCACATTTTTATAGTGTCTCACTTCCCTCATTAAGTTTAGCCACAAGCGGTTCAAAAGGCACCCTGTTGAGATTTAGTGGTTTCATAAAAAGTTTCCATTTGTATTCAATTTAAAGTAATTAAACAAAAATGTTGCTCCGCAGGCAAGAAAGGTGATGTTTTGAACACATAAAAGCAGTTTATTTCAGAATAGCTAACTGTCTGATATGTATACACATTGTAATTCAAATCACTCAAATCAACTACAGGCATGACAAAAACAACATAAAAGGTAAATATGTCAAACAAAAGCACCTGAAGCATTCGTGCGCCGCCTGGGTCCCCTTCTAACAACGGCGGCCTTATCTCAAATCCACAAGTTGTAAAAGCATACCTTGACCACAACACTGTTGAGTTACTGTAGACCATAAGATTGCATCACAAACAAAGATAAGATAAGAGAAGAGCATAAAAATGTGCACACAATAAACTAAACCCTAAATTCAACCCAAGCTTTAAACAATTGTTGCTGTATGAAGTGTTTTTAAGACCAATGACCGTCTATGCACCATGTAACATAAAACTTCCTTTAAGTCTAAACTGGAAGTCTTACTCTTGTCTTAATAATCCAGGTTCATCCCAGGAAATGGTATACTTGAAGGAGATGTGTAACTCATTGATAATGAGCTGAATGAAAGGTCTAACCTGTTGTTGTTTTTTACTCTTTTATTAGGAAACTACTATTTCACAAGAGAACAACTAATGGTGACTGAAGGAGGATGAAGACGGTTGCATTTAAAGTGACAATGTTGTTAAAATGATTCAAGGGAAACTGCTAGGGGAAGCTAAATGTGGACCTACTATGACTAAGCACCCATTTAAAAATCAGGTACTGGCCAGTTCAAAAGGACAAACCCAGTAATTAGAATGGCTTTATCACTGCCCAGTGCAAGCTTGGCAAATACTGATGAGCACAGGACGAATGCATGAATAGGCTTGGACATGGATTGAATCTGCCTTTTGTTTGCCGGGCCTGAGGAGACCCTTTTCCAATAACAACATTCCTGTCTCACCACGACCTGTGTATCCACACTTTTGTAAAAGTTATAGCCCATAGTCAAAAAAGTAAAGCTTCAGCATTTGAAAAAAAAGAGTGTTATAATACTCTTACAGTGTTTCTCTCAATTTTTATATTTCAAGAAAAAAGACAAACAGTTGCAGTCAACAGATTTGTTATCAATCGAGCACTTTTATAGTTGTATGTACTGTTGATTTATACCCACTCGAAAACTGTCTTAACACCTGTTGAAAATTGTGATGATGTTTGTATAATCTAATTAAAACAAAGAAACCATTGTTTCATTTGCGTTTGGAAAAAGAAATGTAAAGCTTTAGAGTTGTGTTGTTTTTAAAAATGCCATGGTTGTAATTTATTTGCAGGTTTTCTGTTAACGGTGGGAGTGTTTAAATCAGCGAGCCGCCGTGTTACTCCTTAATGTGTTCATATGTGACTTTTTGACCAAGAGATTCTTGTGAAGGGAATATTTTGTATGATATGAAGATGACAGTTTTAGATTGAACTCAATCTCTTTCTCAGGATTTGGGCATATTTTAACTGTAGCTGTATTTGTATAGTGTATAGTTCTTACAGCAGATCACTTCTCATAGCGCTGTTAAAAGTATGCATGCTTCCTGTGATGCAGTAAACAATAGAACTGGCCATGACTGTAGACCAATAAACACTTTAACCCTTTCACAGAAACTCAAATTGTATTGCCTTCTTCTTTTGTTTTAAATATTTGGTTTGAGAGGTAAATAGTTGGCATCAAGCAATCATTTTTGGTGTCTTATTAATCTTTAAACTATGTTATCTAATAGTTCTTAGAATGCCTCATTAAAACACAAGTTTATTGAAGTAATAACATAAATACATTCATGTATTAACTGTTCTCTCTGATATCAGCAACTATTTCCTCCTGTACTTTGGTACAAAGGAAATGTTTATTTTTTATTACCATGAATAAAATAGATAATGTTAATTGTACACTGTTAGTCTAAAGTATGTGCTCTGTTGGTATCTTTTTGGCAAAAAGTTTGTACGCCATGCAATGGCATTGAATTAAACATGAAATTCATACCAAAGGATAATGTGCCATTAAAGAGAAACAAGAGCAAAAGCAAAGCTCGAATAGTAAGAACAAATACTCTACTGTGATCTAACCCTTGCTCAGTCTGTATGGCCCTGGTTAGGGAACCAAAGGGTTGCCAGTTCAAGTCCCTGTGTGGACCAAGTCAGGAAATTGGTCTTGTAACTGGAGAGGCACCTGTTCACTTACTAAGCACTGTCCAGGTGCCACGTGCACCTAAATCGATAATACTCCACTCTGCAAGTGGTTGGTTACTTGCCCTGTGTTATTTTTTCTCCATCCATCCATTTCCATCCATTTTCTACCGCTTATCCGGGGCCGGGTCGCGGGGGCAGCAGTCTAAGCAGAGACACCCAGACTTCCCTCATCCCAGACACCTCCTCCAGCTGTTATTTTTTCTCTTTTACTTTATTTATTGCTCGGTTTGTGAAATAAAGGAAACATCAGTGGTTTCTGTCATTTTTAAAATGAGATTTGATACCTTAAAATTTGAGAGAGAAGTTAATCAGATCTTAATGACCATCCTTAATTGGATGTATTGAAAGTATTTCAGGATAGTACAACAAAGGATTATATTTCCACTTTTTTTTAATTAGTTATCTATTGGTATGAATGTAAAAAAAAATCCCAATCATATCTACTCATCCAAAATAAACAGTACTTTAAATGTTGAACTATTTTGGATGTTTACACGTTCCCTTATTTCCTTCACTTGTTGCAGTCTTCTGAGATCTCAGATCAGAAACTGAAGTTTGTCCAACAAAAACATGCGTCACTTGTCACCTTTCACAATTATTTACCTTCGCTGAAAGGACAAAGTGTGGTGGAGGCGAGTTTGCTCTCCTGTGTTTTCTCTGTACGAGGTCAACCACAGGAAGAGCTACAGACAGCATTATGTAACAATTAAACTACAGCCTCAATTGCCCCTGCAAGGAACCAGTTTTTATGAGAGGACGCAGAGAAATACGGTTATCTTCATCATTATAAATGTTGATATTAAGCTAGTAATCAAAGTTAATCACCTGTCAATAAAACAACAATTATCCAGTGTCAGAACATTGAGCATCATGATTCATCAATAGTGAAGATAACAAGGACACGGAGCGTCTTGTTTTCACAGATAAAAACTTGTGTACTGTAAAACTCCAAATACAGCATATCACAGTCCCTTTTACTAGCCTGGTGTTGCAGCACATTTTAATAAATAAAGGCAGTACTCAATTAAAGGCCTCCATGCATTTAATGTTAAAATAAGGAGGAAAAAGCAGCACTGAGGAAAACAATATAGTGCATCTGTCCAAGTAACAAAAATGTCTAATCTGCATGTGTACAGGACATAGAAAGTCAAATGAAATCTTCATTTTGTACACAGTTATCATACAAGGATATTGCTGCAATATAATTGTACAGACGTATAATCTTTCTCATCTTTGCTGTGCAGGAGTTCAGTTTCAGAATAACAAACAGCCAGTCTTGTTTTGACTGCTGGGTCATTTTATTGAGCATTTACAATAAATGTGGTCATTTCATAGAAGTAGAGGTAATTCAATACCTGAGACTTTGACAGAAGTATGTAACCTTTTCTAAATCCCAGATTATTGCAACTGAACTGTATGTATGATGTATAACTTTATGTTGGTATGTAAAACACATGTATGTATGTTTATATGTACAAGTCTCTGTATGTATACCCAGTCTCAGACACAAGAAAATATGACTTTTTAGAACTGCAGCATGGTATTTGACACATAGATGCACTATCATCCAAATGCAAAGTTGAATGCATGAGTGTTAATGCAGCTAAGAGAGGTGCATCATGGGTGATCTAAAATTCAGAAGGATTGGTTTTAGAAATGTTAAGTATAAAAACACAACCACTTGTTTCACTTTAATAACTGATGGATGACTCCCATTGCTTGAGAGGCTCATTTTTAGGACAGTTAAACCTCTTACAGTAAGCAGGATGAACCCCCCGATGTATTTCACGTTTCTTGTTTGAAAGCACTCTAATTTAGGGAATTAGTAATTTAGGAAATAAAAAAGTAGAATTATTGGATGAGATCTTTTTGTGTTTATAATGACTTTTGGTGATTTGACAAGGCCATTGAGGTCATTGAGTGTGTTTTAATATTGCAATACCAGTTATAATTCAGGAGTGTCACTTTTTATTTGATGCTACGTTGTCTGAGTCAGCTTTGTCCCACAGTTTTTTTGTAGGAGCTATTATAGTGTAGTCTTCATATCTGTGAAGCAGCTACGACTAATGGTAGAGGTCATAAAACATGAGAGAAATATTCACAGTTCGCTACCCTCCACTTTGTTCTGGTGTACAGAGAGTAATAGTACAAAGTGGAGTCTGGAAATTTCCCCTGTGAAGATAACAAAAAAGCTTGTGTTGTGGACTTTTCTACCACACCGGAAGACGCACAACAGCTTTGATCATTCTCTTATCGAAGTGGCCTCAGTACATTGATAGTGAAATGCTCATTAATGTAACAAATACTATCACATGCTCAGCTGCGCTATCAACTCGCTGTTGCATGACAGCTCATTGTTTCATAACACAAGCATGGTACAACTCTCTCTCTGCAACTTCAGAATAATTAGAAAAATGCTAATAACAAAAAATGTTGAACATAGATAGGCTAAAAATAATTAAGAAAGCCTATAAATGTTTAAATTTTGAAGATTTATGTTTGGTCTTTTTATGCCTTTATTGTAGAGATAGGAAGTTAGATATAGTATAAGAGTTTGGAGGAGAGAGTAAGGGATGATATGCAGCAAAGGGCCAAGGTCAGATTCAAACCCATGGGCGGCTGCAACAAGGACTAAAGCCTCTGTATATGGGGCAAGCAGCATAACAGCGAGGACTCTTTTTGTAAAGTTATGTATCAAATGGCTGAACAGTCAAGATTTAAAGTAAAAAGGTCAAATAACTCAAAAACAAATCAAAACAGAAACACCCTTCAATTTACTGACCTCAAGAAGTGACACAGTCATTCATCCCTCGCACAGAGGTCAAGAAGCTAAACACAAGCTGCCTCTCAATACTTGCTTAACAACCTGCTCCACAAATTGCATACTAGCAAAACATAAATAAGGCCACACCCTCAGCTTGCAAGACAGCAGCGAATGTCTTCAGCATTTCTCTTAACCTGTCATAACGGATATTGTGAGAGGTGGATTATTTTATTAAATTCACTCCAGAGATCTTCCCTTCAATCTGCTGGAACTTTTATTTTGGTAAATGCTAAAAATGTGTTTGAAAGTCACATAACAAGAATAGAGACATGATAAGACAACTGAAACATCAATGTGGACCTGAAGTTTAATGTAACTATGAAGTTTTACATGAATGGTCATAAATTAGTCGTATGGAAGGTATCATAGTTCATGTTGCCCACCATGAGCCATTTACTAAACCAATGAGACTTCATGTAAGTAGTTGACAACTAATAGATCAGCTAATGAAGTACTAATAAAGTATTAACACTCTGGTTCATGAAGTAGTGATGCTCTGATTCATGACGTAGTGATGCTGAGTCCAATTGCCAGGATGTTCTCTTTAGAGTGTCATATGTCTTTCTCAGGCAGAGGGTTGTAATACCTTGTCCCTGGACAACAAAGTCCAACCAAGGCTGACGTCCAATCAAAACGTACAATAGAAACTGTTCCAGCTTTCGAAGAAATCTTATTTTTCCAGATTTAAACATGACCGTAAACTGCATTTTATAGACAATGAATGCATTTCTTATAGACACTACACTACTACACAGAGAGAGAAATTTAAAAAAATGCAACAACCAGTAAAGTTTAAACAATAACTCTCTCAATGTGCAAATATGTATTAAAAAAAATGTCCATAACCCAATATGCCGTCTGACGTTAAAATACCAGAGAGGAATATTTTTATACACTCACATGTGCAGAGAGCTGAACTTTTGGCTCTCACTGGTGTTTTGTGCTCACTTTTAATGGAAAACACACGCCAGCAGAACACTATGTGCTTCTCTCACCCACAAAGTTGTGCTTTGGTCACATTTCTGCGTTTCTCAGGATACAGAACCAAAAGAGAGCGCAAACAACGAAAATGTTTTATAACAGATTCTAGTCCTTCTAAAGAAGCGCACGTGCTCCAAAAAGAGGTGGAGCCTCGCCCAGCAGTCTACATCACATATAAGAACTTCCAACAGCACACAGAGCACTAACAGTAAATATAAGTACAACAATTATGTCAGTGGGCAGCCTTTAATTGTGTTTGTATTATAATACTTAGATTTTATTCTTGAAGATTTCAGTATGAGCTTTAATGGCTCATGTAATTATAAAAAGGTAAATTAGCAGTTGACAGATTTTAAACAATAAACCTTAGATGCTGAAAAACACAAACTGCTGACACATTTATATAAAAAAATCACTTTAGATAAAAATGCCCTAAGAACAATAAAATATGCATTTCAGAATACTCACACTTTTTTTTTTTTAAGTGAACTCAAATATTGATCAAAGTGATTTTAATGCTTTTAACTTTAAAAGTCAATTTATTGAGGTGAAAGTCCTTCATAAAGAAGTATTTTCAGAAATGCCCCCTTAGAATGGCTTTGGGATGTGATCTTTGTCTGAAGTCTGAAGTGTTCTCACATGTAACAGAATCATATTACGGTAACCTGCATTTGAAAATAAACTTTGTATAGCTGGGTAAAGACTGTCTTCTCTTTCACTGAAATAAAATAGATGCTTTGCAAAAAAAGGATAAATCAGTAACTAAAATTGTACAACATCTTTACCTGCACTTCTGTTTGGCTATAAAGCAGCAAAATGTTTCCTGAATTCTCGTGCTTTTGAAAGATGAAACACATCTACATTCTGGTCAAACGTCTGCCAAAGATTCAAACATAAATCTCAACTTTTAAAAAAAGACATGTTCAACGTAAATCTTTGACATACTTGAAATAACCAATAATTCAGAAGGACTTCCAGGAGACGGCACTCACAAGGGTCTTAAAATGTCTCAGGTCAGAAGGAATCATTGTCTGACTGCCCTCCCAGACTCACCAGAGATCTGATCTGCTCCAGAGTCTCCATCCCTGGATAGGCTCTCCCATAGGACCCGTCTGACCCTGACTGACCTACTGTAACGAGCCTCCCCTGTCCCCTGTTCCTTGACCCCACAGACTCTGCCTTGTCACTAACACTCGATCTTCCGGACAATCCGCCATGAGACCCATTGCTATGAGAATCATGACTGTTAGCATAGCTCTTGTGGAAGCTGTATCCATTGGAGCTGTTGCTTTTGTGAGAGTTGCTGATGCTCCTTGGTGGGTTTGTTTGAGTCTGGAAAGTTTTACCAATAGAAACCCTGTCAAAGGATTTCTGGCTTCGGAAACTCCGCTCAGACCCTGAGTCATGCTGGGCATCCGACTTTAAACGCTTATCTGTTTCCTCCTCTTCACCTACACCAGTGTCACCTGCAGGTCCACGAGCCTGATTGAAGGTTACACCTAGCGGCCTGTTTTCACACAAGAACTCCCTGCCTGAGGCCGGAGATCTGGGACTGGTGGTGTCAACTGGTTTAGTACTCTGAGCAGGCAGGACGCAGCCTTCCTATAAAGAGAAATTCAAGGTTTGATGAGAAAATTGTTTAACCAAACAAATTGTTTCAAAACCAGTGCTATAAAGAAAACGAATAAAGACAGGGTGACACTTTAAAGGCTTACAATGCAAATCAAAAACACATTTTCTCTTTGGACAACACTCCTTTGTCCCTCAGCTCACCCCTCCCTCCCCTCCTGCCTCCAAACCCCCCCCCCCCCCTTTCTGTTTTACCAGAAAGTGTCTGACAAACGTCGAAAAAACAAGATTCTCTGATCAATTTCAAGTGAGCTGATGAAAGTAGTGCTAAAAACAACAAACAAGAAGGGAGTTTGTCTTCACTCTCTTTTTAGGAAGCCATTACCCCACGATGTAATGACATTGTTTTGACTTATTCTTGCTATATTAGTCATCAGACTGCACATATGAAGCCTTTTACAAAATGTAAAAAAAACATGCATTATAAGGGAAAACTTATCTTCATAGCGCATTTTCTTAGAGCACCATGATGTAACTTTACAGAAAGCTCTGACACCGACTCTGAGAACTCACAAAGCCTAAAGGTTCAGATATGATATATAACTGCTATTTATTACTCTTAATTTTATTTTATTTTTTTAGTGGAAGAGAGCGTGGGGATGACGTGCAGCAAAGGGCAGAAGTCGAGTTTAAATCAATGATCGGTGCAACAGGGACTTTAGCCTCTGTACACGGGGCGCACAACATAAGCGCTAGGCTATCTGACGCCCCAGTTCAGTTCTTCATTTCTTCTTGATGCGGTTGGAAGTATTTTTGCTCAAACGACAAACAGGAGTGTTAGAGCATAGGAGTTTGTACAGAAGGCTGTTGGTAAAAAAAATCCTCCTTAAAAGAAACCGACCTCATTGTCTCATACTTAAACCTTCTGGGCTTCAAAAGTACATGCTTCAAGCTTCACTGAAACACTCATGTCTAGAAAAACTGTGATCACATTATACCCGTGATTGGCAAATGTTTCCCCTACATTTAATTGCTCTCTCTCACCAAAGTTAAAGCATCAGTCTTTGCCCGGACCTCCAGATACTCCTCTCTAGCAACAGACTTCACAACTCCTAAATCAGGTCCTAAAGTAGAGGAGAGTTGAGGTCTGCCCGGGGGATGGAAGTCAGATTTGTCGATTCCAGCCATCGAAGCGAGCTGACCAAGGCTGAAAAAACAGAAGGAGATAAAATCCATCAAAATAAAATCTCCACATTTCATTCTGGTTCTACTGAGATGTACAGAAGCATAGTGTGAGCTACTGAACTAGTCAATGATACCTCTCATACGTACAGGTTGACTTTTTTTTATTTTTTTTTTTATCAGAGAGCAAGATGGAAATTAAAATGTGACCATTTTGCCCTTCCATTTGGATGAATTAGAAAAACATATGTTTTGGTTGGATAGATGGAACAAACATGGGAGGGCATCATGACTTCAAACAGTAGTCAGGACACCTTTATAAAGCCAGACACCGGCTGTATTGTTTCCACTGTGTAAAAGAATAAAGTAGTTGTTAACAGGAGGAATGAATGAGTCAGACTTAAGTCTTAAGAAAACTTTCAAAGCCACAGAGTAGAACTGATTGTAGGGGGAATACATAGAGATATGCAGAGTGGATACTGGATCCACACCTATAGAGACTGCACTTTCATGTAAACAATCAAAGATAACTGAAAAGGAAAGGGAGGATGAGGAGCTCATTACAGAGGTAGAGGTTAAAGTAAATCACAGCTGTGAAACTGAAGAAAAGGGTTGTTTTCACTGGGCTCATGATCAGGTTTCCAAAAGCTGGGAGCCAACAGACCCAAAACAAACACTCTTCTGTTGTTAAAGGGCATCTCAGACTGAAAGTGAAACCAAACACACGTTTACAGGAAAAAAATCCAACCCATCATTTGCGGGACATTCTAAAGCATACAGAGCAAAAGAATCTCAGTATACTTCCTGTTTTTACACTGGCTGCTAAAATACAGTCAAGCATGAACAAAACATCTTGAGGTGTGAAAATACATTTTATGAGGTGAAAATATAAGTAAAGTCAAAATAAAGAAAACATTTTTTTCCCCCTTATATTACTTCTAATATGGACTAATAGACTATATGTCTTAATATCTTAATTCGTCTTTGCTATTGTGTCTTCATTGTTTAGATTCAATGTGATACTTTTGTACAGAGAGCCCGTTTTACTGAAGTAAAATTCTAATAAAGCTGATTCTGATAGAATGGAACTTTATTTCTGGCAACAGAGTGTATTAAAAAGGAGGGGGAAGGGGGAGGGGGTCAATTTAACCCAAATACATAAATTAAATAACCTGAATGACCAGACTTGAAACTGAAAGTTCTACGATAAATGCTCTCTTTACACCGCCTCGCACCGAAACCTCAACTGGCAACAAGCAAAGCTACCAGACAAATGTGCTCCTGTCCAGTTTAAACAATACTTACCCAGCATCCTTGAGGAGATCCAGGAAAGCATGAAACTTTGTAAATGAGGTCTCAATGCTCTCAAGAACGGCCTCATCCTCCAGAGCACCGAAAGCCGATGGTACTGATGCAGCGCCTGTGGCTGCAAGTGCCTCTGACAGGGAGTGGTTGTTGTCACGAAGACGAGCGTTCTCCAACTCAAACTGAAAAGAACAAAGAAAAGAAAGAGTTAAAGAACGGTTAAAAAGCAGTATCCAAAACACACCTTAACATGGCTGATGGATTCTGTAGGTTTATAATTTTAGTCTAGCTTTAAGATCCTTCAGTTCCCTGACAAGATCTCTAAAGCTCAGGAATCCACGGTGTAAAAACTCAAAAACAAAAGGAAGGGAAACATAATGTGAAAAAAACCCAACAGGTTTATAATTATCTTTGAGATGATCCTGACCTCCATGAGCCTTGACTCAGCTTTGAGCCTGGCCCTGCGCTCCTCTGCCAGCCTCAGGCGACACTCTTTTAGCTCCATCTGCAGGACATGCACAACAGCACACACACAAAAACCATCACAAAGCATATTCGCACTGATTAAAACTAAGCCGAGTAAGTCCAAAACCTTTATATCGTTCTTGCTCTCAAAAACTTTCAAAGTTCCCGTTTGAGAAAGACGTAACCGACCTGCATACGTGTGAACTCCGGCCCAGTTATTCTGTCTCGAAGACCAGGTGAAGACGTTTTCTGCTCCACCTCCAACACCACTTCTTCGTCTTCGTCTTCCTCTGAATTTGACTCCATGGTAACCTTCACAGTCGCTGCGCCCTTTTTTTTTTTTGCAGACAAAGATGACATTAGCGTTTTAAATTAAATCCTGATTTGCAAATGTGACTGTTCTTAATATGGCAGTGATCCTTTCACTACTGCAGAATGTTTCTGTTAAACTCTTCCAGTGCATACTTGATACACAGACGAAAGAAAACTCACCTGAAAGCTTTGATTCATCACATTAACTCCAGGAGGCATACCTCTGTAACAAAGGGATCAAACAGCAAAATATCCATCCACTTTGAAACCCAACATTCAAATACACATTGATAATTTAACTTCATAATGTTATTTTTTTTATCTTCTTAAATCATAGAGTTTCCTCCTATAAGATATGGGAAACTGTCTTTTATGGACTAGATAATCTCCTCACCTCTGGCGTCCGGCTCGAGCAGCAGCACGCCACGGCACGTATGAAGAGCGTGTCTGAGAAACGCCTAAACTGCGTCCTCCAGCAGAAGTTCCTTTCCGAGGGGCTGCAGCAGAAAGAAATCATGTAAAAGATTCATTCACAAGCAGGGAGCTTCAAGACAAAGTATGGGGTGTCTGGAAACATTTACTACTGATTTGAACAGGAACACACCGTCACGACGGCAAAGGGACTCAAAGTCGAGCGAATGATTCGGTTTCTGTAAAATGTCTGTATTGCTCATAGTGTCCACTCGAATACAGATAGGTGTACTGGAAGATACTGGAAGATATTAAAAGCACGAGCAGAAAGGCTCTTGTCAAAAAGAACGCTACAACTGTTCTTAACCTTGGTCACTTTCTAAAGTAAACTATATCAAGCACTAAAAGCTGATTTGTAAGTTTCCTTCAGCACCAGTCATCGGTGCTGGCTGAACTTCCAAAGAATGAGAAGGATTAAAATGAATTCAGTTCTTACCAGTTCTCAGGATGACTTAAAAGCCAAACGGTGAGAAGTTAAAAAGAGACAACACGAGCGTGAGATCAGAGAACACTATCTCACACAGAGTGAAACAAAGTCAGACACTAGAGGGTGTGCTGCTATTTGCAGAGGATCGACGGTACGTTAAAATACAGTATGGTTTTTTTTTGTCTGCACAGGGAGACTGAGTTTAACTGTTAACATATAGACAGGTACTCGTGTTTAATGTAAGACAGTGCGAAGAAATATCTGTACACATACCAATCCGTACTGTAGCTTTCCTTCTGACGGTAACTGGCAGTGAACGCCTCCTTGGACAAGACCCTCTCTGAGGCTCTGTGGCTGCAGGCTTGATCCAGCAGTACTACAGGAGAGAATGGATGTGTATCAAATATGAAGCATGCTTGCAAATCATGGATTCACTTTTGATGTCAATGAGTTTATTTTCTAAGACTGTATTTGATCACTTGAGCTGCAGACACTGACCTCTTGTGAATGTCCATCAGCAGTCATCAGCACTTTCTCGATTACAGTTTTAATGAGGACTTTGTCTGTTCATTAAAAAAAAAAAAAAAAAAGTTTTGCAGAGATGCATGTATGGTATCTTCTGTTTTCAGAGACGTTTCTGAACAACATTAACAAAGGAAATACAATACAAAGTATTATAACATGAAGAGCTTGCCTAGAAATAACATACATTGGGGACACAACTAAATAACATTCTAACAATGCTCCAGCTGTACCTCAAATAAAAACCTCAGTATGAAGTGCCCGTTTGAAACTTTGCCAAAAAGATAATACGTCCTTGCATTGAGACAAACATCTATAAAATATTTCTAAAATACATCTATAAAATATTATGATCATGGCTGAGTTACTTCTTACCCACTAAAGGGTTGTTTCGAATATCCAGAACACAAAGAGAAGGATTTGTTTTCAAGGCTTCCAGCAAACGACGAGCTCCCTCATTGGACAGACCGCACCTCTGTAGGTCCACAGCTGTTCAAAAACAAACAAAATAGTTACATAAACCCCTAATTTTAACTTCTACTTCTCAATGTAATTCCCTCAAGCCAACATACCAACTCACCTTTTACCCAGAGGTCCTCAGCTAGTTCATTCGCCAGAGCTGCAGCGCCTCGGTCCCCAATCAAAGTGTTACAGTTTAAGGTGACTCGTCGGAGGCCTCTCATACCTTCAAACTGTGGCTGTCTGTACCTCAGAGACTCTGCCCATGCAGTACCGTGCCTCTGCATTCCCTGATACTAACACAGATATTTCTTATTTTATAAAAGGCATTTTACAAGTACAAGTTTTAAATAAGGTCTGGATTGAATGATTATCTGATAAAAGAGTGTGTAACTTGTCTAAATATAACACCTTGATGATGTTTGCCATATGCTCCGCCCCTTTCCAGGTGAGATTGCATCCTGTGAAATCTACAGTCCTGATGCTTGTAGAATACTTAACACTTTGGCAAATAACTGAAACATAAACAATAAACAAAAAGAATTTAACACACAAAAGACATGCTGACACTCTTCAATCTTGTGAAACATGACATCCAAAGAGGAAACCAAACTGTGAGTATACATACCTTCTAAGCCTTCATCAGTGATTGGACAGTTAGCCATGGATAAGATTTCCAAGGAAACACTTTTTGCCAAACCCTGGATCAGAATACATAAGGTTTTTAAGTTTTTTATTCACTGTTACACTCTTTCACATCGAGCTGTCTGAATCAAAATCAACTTGTGATTTACATTTCGTACATCCAGCATTAATGTTTACGACCCCAAAATGACAGTAACCACTGTGGAAAAAAGACATGGTTATTTATCAACACTCACAGGTTAGAATCTGCTTTGACTAATATCAAGTTATTAATAATAATAATAATAATGATAATATTCTCTTTGTGCATACCTTTGTTAAGGTGATGAGGTCCCTCTCTCTTAGTGGAAGACCATTAAGGTGCAGAGTCTTGAGGTTAGGAGAGATACTCAGACAGTCTCTGAGGGCCTTGCACAACTTAAATGTCATGTCCTTTGAGCGAATGGCTGGGATCCTCTTCTTCAGGTTAGATTTTAAATAGCTTCTATCTAAAATAGGCAGTGATCAGAGTTTATTGGCAAAATCAGTCATTTATTAAATTAAAGTTTCTGTACCTGTTTCTCAATCAGAAAATGTTTTTTTTTTTTTTTTTGGTTACTGTTTCTTGATGTAAAAGGTTTTCTTTTTCCAACCTTACCTGCTTCCCCAGAACCCAGACTTGCTTGGTATGTGCTACTTATTGCAATGTGGTGCAGGTGCTTGTTGATGCAGATAGAGCTGAGAATGGGCGGCCAGTCTGTGAGTTTGACCCTGTCTCCATTAAAGTCCAATATCCCTTTGTCAAGGTTTATCTTTACTGCTGGAAGCGGGACAGATTGCTGTCTAGCACAGGCAAGGTCATAGTAAGCCATAAAGTCCTGGGGACCCTGCCGACGAATTTGAGCACCGTCTTGAACCATCGTTGACCCTACAAATGCAGACAGATAAAAAATTAATTAACAAAAACATTGTTTTAGTCAGAATCATACAAACGTATTTAGTGTCTGGTAGACCAATTTGTGTACATCAAAGCAGCTGTCTTAGTAAACAATACAGGATTTCTGTATGCAAATATTTGAAAATATAATCCTGCTTTTAGGTCATAACTGTAAATACTTTTATGCCTGTTAAAAAACAAAAGTGGAGCCCATATAGGTGACTATAACAGGGGGGAATTAGAGAGGAGTTGTAGGGGCAACGATGAACATTTTAAAGCTCTGATCCCAAAAATAGAAAGTAAAGTAGTAAAAGTAAAGTAAAGTCAGTGTTCCCAGATCTACCGGGTCACATGTTTACGTATAACACTTAACCTTTAACACTTCGGCACCTTAAGGGAGTAAACACTGTCAAATGTATGTTGGTGAAAATAATCAGAAATGTAGTTGTTTCGTTTATCTGTTATGTTATTACGTTCACCGGTAGGGGCGTAAGCAAGCTAATCTCCTAGCAACCGTTGCTACTGAAGGATAGTGGCTGACTATTTATTTGAACGGTTTTTTAGCCTGTGTTTGTTGCCTAATAACGCAATGTTTGAACAAACAAAACAATATTTAATTTACCTTGCACGTGTACCGACGTTTCTATCGTTGTTACAGCATTGTTTTTGGACTTTGTTGTCGACTGTCTATCAACTTTGGCGATATGTTATTGTTGGCAATATTTACGACCGCTCAAAAGTGGCGCTGACATGCACCGCCTCCTTCTCTACCTCACTGTCCGTTTGACTCTGTATGGAAGCCTGCTGCCCCCTATCGGCGCGGAGTGCCATGAAGATCATGTGACAGTCTCGAAAAGCGGGTGAATGCAAACCATAGACTGTAAAAATAATGCAAACCCTCATTTTCTTTTCTTTTTTTGGTGACGATAGGATGTGCCTTTATTGATTCCTGGAGGGAAATTTGGTTGCAACAGCAGCATAGAGACACAAACTACAACAGATTAATAAAGAAAGAGAAAACAAAGAAAACCACAGCAACAGCAGATTTATTTTTTAAAAATCACTCGAAGAGGAATTTAGAAACTGAAGAAAAGAAGTTATGAAAGAATAACCGGACCATATGGGCGAATATAAACAATTTAGTAGCAATAATACAACAACTTTAGTTTAAAACACAGCTGTAATAAAGGAAGATATATAAAGTGATTGATTGTATGGCTAAGCAAACTGCGTCTTTGAAAATATGCATAAAAACGTTTAGGTAAGAGAATGTGTAGTAGGTCCGTTGTCACTACGAGCAAAAGTCCTGTGACCAGGTGGTCATGAGTTTTACCTCTGGAAAAAGGAAAGACCCTGTTTTAGTAACTGGGAACTTCTAGAGTCTGTCTCTGTGTGTGTGTGTAAAGGTTTAAGGAGAGATCACTTTCATATTATAAGTATTTTATTTATTTAAATTAGTTTTATTTAAACGGTTTTGGTTCTATTTCAACATGTTTTTGTGTGATTTTTAATTGTTCTATTTTTTTTTCTGTCATGATTCTTTTGATGACTTATGTGAAGCACTTTGAATTGCCTTGTTATTGAAATGTGCTTGATAAATAAACTTGCCTTGAAGGTGGGGTCTCGCTTTATTATAAATTGGATAGAGCCATTCATCTTCCTATCACAATCAGACGGAGGCTTGCCTGAATTAAAAAAAACAAAAAAATCGTCCACTGCAGAGTCCTGAGTGTTGCTCCTTTTGGGCGTTGTATGCTTGTGACGTTTACGATGCTGTTTTCCCAGTGTGTGTTCAACGCAGCAGGACAACGCCCACTCTCCTGAGGAAAGGCAATTCAGACGATGGCCATTGGTCAGTATTGCCGTCAATCAAACCAGAGTCTCACTATTCCAGTAATCCCACCCAGTTCTAAATTCATTGGGAATGATCCACTTGCGAGCACGGGGCAGGTTTCTTAGAAAGCTGATTTATTGGCTACAACAACAACCCGAACCGTACGAAAAAGGATATCTCGCTACATAGGAGGTAATTCATTTCATTTGTACATGTTATATGTCTTATTTTATAGTCACGTTTTACGTAAGTTCGTAGTTGACGGCTAATTGTAGCTAGCCGTGTTTTTCCAAACATTGGTGGCCTGACTGCGTGATGATGATGATGGGTGCTATCTTCTGAGTGTATTAAAACGACATTTATGATACGTTTTTTCCTTAAAAGTGCATTATCTCCCGTGTTTAAATGCCCTTCATTAAAACAGCTACATTATATGAAGTATATTCACCGCCTGTCAGCTGGTTTTGACCATCAGACATGTAGCGGCTACCCTCATTGCTTGACAGTTGCTAATGCTAATGATGCACATCTCCCTGAGATGATGCACTTTTAATTATCTGCTTTTAGAAACTTTTTTAAAGGTAAACATTTCGATTTATTTTACAATATTGACGAACATATTGTTGGACTTGAGTGAACGGAACTTTTTTAAAGTTTTTTTTTCATTAGGGTTGTCTTGTTCTCATAGGCTAAAGAGATTAATTGATAACAGTGGGCAGGATAAAGATCTATTGCCATGTCGATATTTTGTCACACACCCGTATTAAGCATCGATTCAGTGATGTTGTTTCCACCTGTGCAGGGGGGCATGAGAAAGGAAATCATATGCATAGATTTTCATCAGATAAATATTAACCTTTATATATTTATCCTCTCCCTCCTGGTAAGTTATTTCCCCAGGTTGTTCAACCATCAACAACAGGAGTTATGAGTGTTGTATTTAGTGTTCTCAGGAAGTTATTCTACTCTAAAGGATACTTTCTATAAACTAGTTACTGTCCACTCTACATCTTGTCACCTCAGTATTAGTCAATATGAGACATATATTTACGAGTCATCATAACAAATGTGGGAATGTACGGCACTTTGTAGTACCTGACAGGACATCAGGTACCGGTTTGTGTTTTTCCTTATTCTCGTGACCTTCACTCAGATGTTTGACTAGACGTTTGTATCCAGTAATGAATACGCTAATATCGCACTGAAGCAAATCCTGATTCTTTTTTTAAGTGATTTTCCTCTTATCCTGTTGCTTCTTACATTTACATTTGAAAGAGGCAGGAAGGAAACCATGTTTGGTTGAAGTCCAAAAGCTACACACACACACACACACACACACACACACACACACACACACACACACACACACACCCATACACAGAACTGAATGTCCCTTCTCCGCTGAGGTCAGAACAGCAACATTTCACACACTTGCTCTGTTTTTCACTTTTTCTCTGGCTTGCATCCGGTCTTCCTCTGGTCCTATTCAAAGGTCAAACATAATTAGCAGCAAACGAAGCTCATGTTTCAAAATGTCACCGTACTCATGCTGTGTACCAGAGGCACTGTGTGCTTCTTTCTTTGGTCCTGGTGGTCAGCGTATGACAGCTTAATGACAGTGCTGCAGAGTGGAGGCTGAGAACAGACCAGTTTTTCCTGGGCTCGGCTTCAGCTTCCATCCCACACACTTTGAGAAAAGAAAATACCGTTGGAGATTCTGATCTTTGTTTAACAATGTGGTTGAGATAGTAAGGTGCAGTAAGATTGTTGGCGGTGTGTCATGCAGTTTGAAGTTATTTTGGCTTTGGCTCCATTCAATTTTTATTTTAGTCTGGGTTTTGGTTGAAGCCCACTTTATACTTAAGGACATCTTTCAGACTAAAACTAGTGCTGAGAACGTTGTTGAAGAGAAGAATTTCTTATTTTTTTAAGAAATGAAAACTAAACATTTGCTGGCTACAATTAGTCATACAAAAACGATGAAAAAACAAATCTGGCTCTAAACTTTTGGTGGCACCTGTACTCTTTAAATACGTTTACAATAGATACTGATGCAACATGGTTTAACAAAAAATCTATCTATATAAATCAAATTTATTTGATTTATCTAACCATGAATCAAGGGCAAGGTCATCTAAAACACAACATACCTCCCTCCTTCTTGAGTGAAGCAGGTTTACTTTGGTGACTAATGTTGTTACTGTGTGTATTTTACAACTTGCACAGCCCCTGAATTGATATTCCACAAACATTAATTTGTAACATAGTGACTTATTTTTGCTCCTATTGCTATTTGAGTACCATCTAATGTTTGAATATCTCGGAAATGGTAAGGGGACAAAGAATGCCCTTGAGTACATTTGAATTCTGGGAAAGGGGTTGCGTTACAAGGTGGTTTGTCCTGCACAGTTTATCTTGTGTGTGAGTGTACCTGGATGTTTGCAGTGGGTCCCAGAATGCTGCTTTACACAGCTGCATAGTCAAACAGCACGGGGGAAAGAAAACCAACAGGATATTATATTTAAACATTTGATTTGAACTTCCTTTAATATGACAATTACAGACATACTGTACATATGTTACGACTAGGTTTGAAGGAACAATATCTTTGTGGGTTTTTGATTTTTGTGGTCACATTTATTAATGCTGCAAGGACAAGGAACAGAGTCCAGTAGAGAGGTATTGATTTGTGTGTTGGTGTGCATTTGTGGCTATCAGTTTCGTGGTTACATTTCCCAGAATCTGCAGCTTTTTCCCCCCAGCTTCCCATCAGTGCACTATGTTTTTTTTTTTTTTTTTTTTGTCAGGGTTCATTTGGCTGTGGGGATATATTTGAGGTTGTAAAATGTTTCAGCCTGGTGCAAAAAGTTGGAAAAATAAGGCTCCAGGACCAGTAAAAACATATAACGGCTCTTTTCATGTGGGGGAGCTTCTAACAGGCCCAGAAAGCCTTTAGTGCAGATGCACAAGTGTGTGAAACACAAACTCCAAACAGCTGTATTTATGTTGAGCCATGCCTCTGAATTTCATCTGGAGGTGATACATATTCAGCCAGGAACACACTCGATGTCTTTCAGAAACTATGGAAAGTCTTGGCAGCACTGTCTTTGACAGAAAGCCCAAATTTCCTTTTCACACAGTAAAATCACATGTAGAGTTTTGAACGTGTTGTTATAGGTTACTAAATCTGCTTTAATTAAGCAGCAGAATGAATCCAAGTGCAGTATTGTGCCATACAAACGCCCACTTAATGATGTGATTGTGGGTGCAACAGACTACTGGATGGATGTGACTTTATATTCATCCCACGCCTGAATAGAAGCTCCATCATAAAACTGTAAAGCAGTCCACTTCAGGAGCCAGCTGCAAAATCACTTAGACGTTTTGAAATTCCTTTCATACTCGTACCACTCCGCACAATCTGTTTGTTTGCTTGTGCTAAAAGTCCTTGTAAAAATTTTCATTTGACCTTCACTCACATTGGTATCTTTTAGTTTTCATCATTGGATCCCACAGCTGTGCCTTGTCCTTCACCAGAGTCAGCTAAAAGTGAAACTAAAGGGTTGGAATGAAATGTTAAGCCGTGAAGTTAAATATGCAAAGGGGTGGGTGGGTGGTGTGTTCCTGTTTTCCGTTCCTAGTATTTGGGCCGTCTCTTCTCTGGAATCAGTTTGCATTTGTTTATAGCCTTATGTCCCGTTATTGAGTGCAAGCCATTGGCACTTGGAACAAAGCGTTTCTCTCCCGGGAAGAAAAACAACTGTAAATCATCTGCCAAGAGATTGCGAAACGACAGTCAGGATTTAAGAGCAGGGTTGTGTTGTTTTCTTGTGTTGTCATGTTTGATCACCTTTTAAGATGAATAGATAGATAGAAAGACAGATGATCCATCTCTATCTTTATTTGTAATCTACCTCTAAGATCTTTAAAAGATGTATTTACACATTACTGACAGATTTAGATCAAATAAAATATTTTCATAAATTATACCGTGGGTAGATTACATATATTGGGGTCAGACTGTCTGCTTCAGGTCCGTATCAGACAGTTTTGATTCTACAAATGGCTATCGATACTCCATGTGTTTATGTGTGTCTCTTTGGGTCATACTGTTGCAATAAAAGGCTTGGCTGTATCTGAGACTAAGAGCATTGTTTTATCAAGGTAGCTCTCTAAAGCCTGTCCCAGCATGCCTCAAGAGAAACCATGAAAAACTGCTCAGTGCCATTGACACTTAGAGCACAAAAACATCTTCGACTCAAAGACAGGAACTTGCACACACAAGCTCTTCGAGGCCAAAGCTCTGAACTAAATGATTGCAAAACCTCATTGTGTGCTTTAATCAGGAATGTTGAGATTGTCTCTCTGTTTAGAGAGAACAACGATGCCATTATGAGCCGATGGAGCCTTGACCTTAAGTTCCCTTACCTGGGTGTTTCTGTAGTTAAGCTGATGACTTGTCACTGTGCCAATCTGAAACACATATCTTTGCCATGCATACACATTGTGCTGCTGTAAAAGAAAACCTTCTTTCTTTCTATGTCTCTCATAGAAAATATCTTCAGGAGTGCTTAAAGTGAAATCGGGCAGCCGTAGCTCAGTCTGTAGGGAGTTAGGTTGGGAACAGGAGGGTTGCCAGTTCAATTCCCTTTGCGGACCACAATATGAAAGTTGCTCTGGTGTAGCTGCCGAGGCGCCAGGTCACATCTGCCGAGGTGCCATTGAGCAAGGCACTGAACTCCCAACAGCCCCCCCCTCCACTGAGATTAAAAAAGTTATGTAAAAAAAATAAAATGGCAGCAAATTTTAATCACCGACCATCGCTGGGGTCGGTTTGGTGTTTGTGCAATCCTGCTGGTTCCTGCTTGAATCAAGCCAGATGAAAACAAGTGCCACCTTAAAAACTCTAACCCATTAATCCCGTTTGGTAGTACACTCCTGGTAATACAGGTTTCTTTGTAAAGCGCCTAACGAAATCAAGGGCAGTTCCAAGCCTCTTACATAAGGTAGACCCACAGCTGTATTTCTCTCCAGCTTAACTGTCTCTGTCTGCCTCATATCTGTCTGCAAGCCTCTTAGGCAAACGGCAAAACTAGGCCTTGAGAGTTCAAAAACAACAAAAGTTAGGTTGAGTGCAGGTGAACTAGATAAGCAATACGAAAGGCTCTGAATTTTCAATTGTTTATGTTTCAACATTTAGTTGAAAAGCAGCTGCCTGAGAGCCGTATTTTCTCATCATGTCGAGGTCAAACGTCTTTAGCTGGCAGTGTTGCTGTACCTCAACAAACACAGCTGAGTTGGCAGGGAAGCGTTTCAGGATTGGGAACTGGTGCATTGGATTGCAGCTCATCCCTGAAACATGACTGCGACAACAAGAGTGAACTGGCCAAATCTCTAGAGACCTTTTACGAAAATCCTCTGCATGCCAGAATATTTCCGGAGCAGGGACCTTTTTTTTTTTCTTCTTCTTTTGGCATGACTTCAGCATCAACGTTTCCCAACAACACCGTCGTTGTATTAAACTGCAACTAAGGCTTACAGGCTGTGAGGTTCAGGGAGCTGATACATGTAGCTAAGGTGTTATTTCTATTTCTGGGGCTTTAAATTAGTAATCCTCATATCTTAATAATTGTTGAGTAACCATTGTGTCTCTGTTCTGCTCCCCCTCAGGACACGCTCCGTCTGTGTCTTACCACACAGGATGTCCAGCACAGTGTTACTACAGTAGAGAGCAATACCACATAAGGATCTGCAAACAGAGGGACTCTGCTAGTGGATCATCATGCCTCCCCTCGGTGTCAGTCACAGCTTCAAGCTTACGTCGAACCCCGTGTGGCTCCTCTGTGTTCTGCTGAGCCTCTTAGTTATACGCTCTCATGCAAAAGACGGTAAGAAGAACGACATACTACATTAAACCCTCAACACTGTGAATCGTACACTCTTTGTTTCATTTTCAGTTCAAATCACTAAATCCTGTTCAATCTTCTTTTCAGCCCTGACTGTACCGCAGCAGGTCAGCCTGTCGCCGAACCTTTACACACAGCAGCTCTCCATATCCTGGCTCGGAGGAGCAGCCTCAACGTTTGACCTCATGATCCTGCGAACTGAACTCAATGAAACTGTCTTCTACGTATGAGCGTTTTTTTTTTTTGCTTCTTAAATCTTTTGTGCTCATGCTGTTTTTCTATTTTTACAGAAACATTTAGTTGGAGACATTCTCATACAAAAATGGCCTGAATGATACAGCATTTCTTTGGCGCTGCTTACATTAGCATTAAATGGTTTGAAATGGTTAGAACCTGGAGTATGATTGGCGGGGCTATTTTTCAAGTTTTCACTGCTCTGTGGTGGACTAACTGTAGAGTAGTTTATGACACTTGCATAAAAGAATGAAAAGAAGTTTGTTAGCGCTTTTATTTCAGTTGTCTTGTCATGTTATGTATGACTTATACCAAAATAATCAAGGACATTTTGATTTAATCCTGTATTTAATTTCATACAATATGCCCATGATAAAACAGTTCTGACTCTCATTGTGAACAATCATGTACCATCATGCAGGAGACCGTGTCTGCTGCAGTTAATCAGCTGAGTGGTCGGCACCAGTGGAGCTGGACCTCCGTGGAACCTCTGGAGTGCACCTCCCTGTCTGTAAAGATCCGCTCCAGAGATGGGCAGACAACAAGTGAATGGAGCGACACTCAGATACTTCAAGGTCAGAGTAATGATGTGATGATTGCAGAAAGATGAGAATTACTTTGGGACTGAGATGCATTACTACCGAGATTTTTTTCTCTCCTTCCTTTCATTTAAAAAAAAAAAAAACGATCTGCTTTCTTCTTTTTCCCTGGCTGCTTCTCTATAGGAAACGATATCCCCAGCAATGAGAAATTCCAGATGTACCCTCAGGATAGAATTGTGCCTGTTGGGGCCAACACCACCTTCTGTTGTATCGTGGAGGAGGGGAAGGTCTTTGGTACCATCCACTACAGCAACATCGTTATGAACACGACCCGGCTGAGCAGGCGAACTTACGCAGTCACAGTGTTCAATCAGGAACCGTCTGGCAGTTCTGGAACCAACGTCCCTTGTTCAGACAATCTGAAGCAAATAAAGACCGGAGCGGTGGTGTTTGTTGGAGGTACGCTGAAGAAGTGAATCGTGCTTGGTTGTGTATCTAATGGATAAATGTGTTTGGAAACAGGGGACCACATGGTTTATCTTCAGAAGTTACTTGTTCTTAGCTTAGGGTTAGTCGAATGTGTGCGCACTAAATTAATTTAACTCTTAACATCTTGTTGTAATATGTATGATGAAGTGTAAATAATTTCTAGGTTTTTACTTGCTTTTCAACACCCCCCCACCCCACAGAAACCCCACTGCCCACTGATCTTGTGTGCGAGACTCGTGACTTAACCTCAGCCGTGTGCAGGTGGAACGAAGGTCGGGACACACACTTGTACGGCAAAAAAAGAAGAACACGCTACTCTCTGAACACGAGGTACTCACACTCACCACACAGACGTACATTCACTAAATCACAGTTAGAAATATCCATCTTCACCTGATGCTCATCCAAGTAGGTTTTAAGGATTTATTAACATTAATCCGCTATTAACAAAGTACGTTGCAACATTTAGCCGAGGGACAAGAAAAACTTCCTTTAACAGGCGGAACCAGACCGTTCAAAGAGAGATAACAAGAGATAGATGAACAGAAATATCCAGAACAAATAAAACTGATTCATGGCTACAATGCCCGAAGTGATTGTGAAGAGGGTGGTATTAGCAGGACCATCAGTGTCATTAACAACTATGACAATCCAATGGGCAGCACCTTTAATAATAAGCAGTTGGACTCAAGCAGCTCCAAGATTCATAAAAGGAATCACTAAAATGATGATAAAAGTTAGACTGATAAGAACAGTGGTAGCGGGTTGTGTCAGGCAGGTCAACGGCAGCAGGCCGAAAAGATCCAAATGAACCTACCAGAGCTCATGATTTATGGGTAGTAATGAGATCTGAAGATTTAAAGTTGGTGACGTGCAGTAATAAGATATATGAATATTTACATAGAGAGAGAGGAGCTCAGTGTGCCAGTTACCTTGGCAGTCAAAGCACATAGCATCATACCTAGGGGGCTGCTGCAAGTGTGAAGTGATAAGGAGGTTCACCTCGTTGACCCTGATTGGTAGATGATTCCAAAGGAGTGGAGCCTGAGACTTGAACTCTCTACCTCCTGTACCATTTTTTTTTTTTAGAGTCTGGAGGTAGCACAAGCAGGACTGCATCCTGGGAAAGTAATGTTTACAGGGATAAGGACATAAGGCCAACACTTAACCCAAGAACCAGTAAAGATACCCTCAGTAGTTTATACGTATCAGGATGGGTGAGAGGTGGTGATGTCGATCACAGATTCACAGCAGTTTACAGATGTGCCAGGATGTGATACTTTATCACTTTGTTTGTTGTTTTGTTCACAATATTCCTGCATTATTTATGATCACCCCTCCTGACTTTCACTCAAAAAAAATATTGTCTGAAAAATAAACCCAGAGAGCGAAAAAGACAAGGGCACTTAGTCTAAGTAACCACTTGCTGCTTCTGTGTGTCCATTTAACATTAATAATGTCCTGACTCTCTGCCAGACCTTTTACAGGAATTGTCTGAAAGCTGACAAGAAAAGTTACATTAGGAACATGATTGGACTTGTGTCTGCATCTTTAGGTTAAAGGGAGAGATTAGAATCATAATATGTTTTATTTAAAAATAATTTGATTTCCACACACTTACCAACTGTTTATGTGTTGTTTGTAGGAGTTGCCCTGAAGGAAACCCGCAGCAGAAGCAGAAAGAGTGTGGCATAGACAAGTGGGAGGATAACTTTGCACTGGTAGCTGTTAACCCTCTGGGCCAGTACAGCCTCTCTGACTCTGCTGAACTCACACACAGAGGTAGGTTCATCACCCGTACCTTCACTTAATCGACTGATGAATACATACGAAAAGAAAATCAATATACACAAACTTACAACCACATTTACCACTTAGAAGTGCACAGAGCCATGAAATACAGCCTAGTAATAGTTGAACAGTCTCTTCAGATTACTAACTGTTGTGTCACCTCACCTCCTCAGTGCGTCCAGTAGCACCAGCTAACGTAATCACAGTTGTCAACGCCTGGAATGCCACCGTGCTTTGGCAGTGGAAGTACGAGGGTTATTCCTCCCTCGCTCTGGTCTGCCAGGTAGAGCTGACCTCTCAAGGGTCCAAAACAAAGGTGAGGTGTGTGTGTGTGTGTGTGTGTGTGTGTGTGTGTGTGTGTGTGTGTGTGTGTGTGTGTGTGTGTGTGTGTGTGTGTGTGTGTGTGTGTGTGTGTGTGTGTGTGTGTGTGTGTGTGTGTGTGTGTGTGTGTGTGTGTGTGTGTGTGTGTGTGTGTGTGTGTGTGTGTGTGTGTGTGTGTGTGTGTGTGTGTGTGTGTGTGTGTGTGTGTGTGTGTGTGTGTGTGTGTGTGTGTGTCACATCTTGTCAATGAACACACTCGCAGCTTTTTAACAGAAAAGCTTGAAATTATGTTTTCTCCATTTGTGGAGCCATCAACGCACCAAACCGTCATGAAGTTTATATGAATATATGTTTCCAGCGTACCTCCTCTGGTGTGGGTCTGCGGTCAGTGGTTCTTTCAGACCTCTATCCTGATGAGGATTACAGTATCCAAGTCCGCTGTGGTGCTCAGAAAAATTTCTGGAAATGGGGAAACTGGAGCGAACCGTTAACCTTCAAAACCAACACTGATGGTAAGTGAATTATTTGTGGAATCTTTTCCAGATAGCTGTGGTTTGATGAGCTCGGGCTGTACTGTTATTATTGTGATAAACAACATTTGTCTAATTGATTATGTGTCATTTAAATAAATGGTTACATCTATAATTTATTAAGATGTGTTTCCAATTAACTGAAAAAATAAACAAAAATAATGATATATAATTATTATGAATAATTATTTACATTACATGGCAATCGCTGGACCTAGATTAGTTCTTTTTTTTTTTTTTTTTTTTTTTTTTTTATAAATCTGATTTAAAAAAAAAAAAAAACTTTCTTACCTAACTTTGTAATCTAGGAAAATAATGACTACTTTAAAGTATAGATAAAATGTAATATTTTATTTGTTTCAGGATTTTATAGTAGTTAAAAATATTGCATTCATATCTCTCTTAACCTTACTGTGAAGCCCCTGTGTCCATGAAGATGCTCAGTAGTAGTTAATGTAAACGTTTGTTTAAGAAGTTTATTTATAGAAATAAGATGAGTGCCATTTTTAAATAGCAGCAGTGGTAAAGATAAGTCTTTTTCATGACTATACTTTTTTTGTGTGCGTCTTCTCAGTTCCAGATGCTCCTGATGTGTGGATGAGGAGGAACAAAGACAACACTGGGCAGGTCATTTGGAAGGTAATTAATATCTGAAGATGTTCTAGATAAAAACATCAGGTCAAAAAAATATTTTGGATGAGGTGATTTTTTTTCTTCCCCTTTGGAGAGCAGCCTTACTGCATGTTTATGAGCACCAACGAGAGGTTTAAAGTACAAACCTGTCTCCTTTTTGACCTAAAGCTGTTTCCTTCGTCATATGTTTATATTCTAAATACATCTGAAACAGTTGGGGTAAAGGGGATTTAAAAAAGACTTTCTTTTTCCTCTTAACCCCTTCTTCTCTTTCCCTTGAATCCTCCCCCAGCCTCTGACACGACGACAAAGCCACGGTCAGATCACAGAGTATGAAGTCACCCTCTGGACCTCTGAAGAAAGCGTACAGCACACGGACATCTTTTCAGCAGAGACATCTGCTGCACCAATCAACCTCACTCAGATCGCTGCTTTCAGCAGAGACACCAAGGTCACAGCAACAGTCATTGCAAAGAACAGCAAAGGGGCATCTCTGCCTGCAAGTGTGCTCATACCTCTACATTTGACAGGTCAGTGGAAATTGACCTGGTATGAAGAAAAAAAGTAGTTTGTTTATTAAAAAGAGCTTTAAACACTTAGAATAGGACAAAATGAAGATTTGCAGTTTCTTCGTTGCTGTATGCATTTTCTCTTCTTTCCAGATGTTGGACACATTTCTGTTTCGAGGGCAGTTTACACAGACCAAGGTTTCCCTTTATACTGGCAGAGCGACGCCAACGCCACCTGTGGTTATGTTGTAGAATGGTTTGATGCCTCCTGTTCACAGAACTGCCTCGTGGAGTGGCTCAAGGTGTCTGCTGGAAATAATAATATCTCCATTGAGTCGGGTACGCCAGCCTTTATGCTACCTTTATATTGAATTTATACAGATATTTCTTTTGGCATATTCACAAACTAAATGAGCAGAAAAATGCAAATCAGACAAAAAAACCCTCCAGAGTTTGTTCCCCTGCTATTCGCATTGCAGTATTTTTACCTTTACAATTACTCAATGTTACTTTTAATGTCATTGATCTACCTAATACAGGATTGTCAAATTTGAAACATAATCTTGTAATGCATAATAATCTCAATCTTCTCAATCAGCCAACTTCAAGCCGGGTGTGAGATACAACTTCTCCCTGTACAGCTGCTCCTCCGAGGCCCCAGAGCTGCTGCAGCGCTGGCAGGGATACATGCAGGAGCTGGGTAAGGACGTGATTGCAGATGGAAATCTTATTCTTTGAGAAAAAGGAGATGACCTCAGAGATCATACACTGCATTGCAGTTGCTGACTCTTTTTCTTCTTGTCCTCTCATGTTCTGTCTGCCGTCATTGTGGCTCCATCAGTTCCGTCCACTTCTGTCTCTCTATCAACCAGCCAGCAGGACTTTGATGTTGTCCTTACCTGGGGAGAGATCCCGCTGGTCGACAGAAGAGGCTTCCTCCTGGGCTACAACGTTTACATGAGTAATGGCCCCCAGCTCACACTTCTAGGTAAGAGGGTAGAGACGGTACAGCTGTTATAAAGGATCAAATATAAAACAAGGAGAAGTTATTTATAGATACTTCATGTGTTGATATTTTATAGATATGTTAAACTCACTTTTCCCTCCCTTATTTTTCCCTCTTCTATGTTTTTCACACTGTCTTTTTTAACAGCAAACTTGTCAGATGTAGGAATCAGGAGGTACACAGTGAAAGCTCTCTCTGAGGGCTCCTACAAGTTCACTGTCAAGGCGTACACCTCAGCAGGCGAGGACACAGGCGCCACTGCTTCCATAACGCTGGAGCCATACAGTATGTGAATGTATAGTTTTATGGGAAGCAATTCACATTAAAAAGATACGAAAAAAAAAACATCTTTCATATTTCTTCTGTCTTGTTCTGACAGCTGATTGGCTGATCCTGGAAATCTTGGCTTCTCTGGGAGTCACAGCTTTATTCCTCGTCATTGTCACCTACATTTGCTACAAGAAAAGAAAATGGTGCGTATGTCTTTTTTAAAATATTTTTTCTTTCTGCCTCGTGTCTCTTTGTGTATTTTCAAAAAGAATTGTCAAAAGGAAACTTTAAAATATCCCCAATACTTTATCAAAAGCATTCAAAGTATTTTTTGATTTCGTCCAACATGTGATGATAATGTCCTGTATTTTGCTTTGTAACCAGGGTGAAAAAAGCCTTCTATCCAGACATACCTGAGCCCAAGCTGCCTGGTGATTGGTCCAGGTCTCAGGTACAGTTTCATCTTCATCAGATCATACACATATAGGATTACATTTCAATAAATGACTTCAGCACACAATAAGGCTATATAAGAAAGTTGTCTCTGTTTAAATTGAGCCACTAAAGTGTGGACCCCTTCTGTATGTCTACAGGGGCCGTTGGATATGAAGCCATCTCCTCACAACGTGGTTCATATTGTAGAAAGGCCTGAGTGGGATTCCAGTAAAGAGGCTCTTGTGGTCATTCCTGAAGAAGATGAGGATGAAGAAGGCCAGGGGTTCGGAGACGAGCCAGTTGATACAGACGAGCCAACGTCACTACGCTACTACAATCAAGTGGTAGATGAGCGGCCAATCAGACCACGCTTCCCAGACTCCTCTGATTCCTCCGCATCCTCTTTGGATTCAGCACGCACCGATGTGACATACACAGGGATCCAGACATCAGGGTCTTCTTTGGTCTTTCAGCTGGATCCACAGGGCTCCTCTGACACCCACCGCCCACAGGCTAATCTGTCTCTCAGCTGTGGAGGTGGAGGAAGGGGTTACCAGCCCCAGATGCAACCCAGAGCCCACAATGATGGCTTTGACTCAGCTTCACCCGAGCCGTTCCTCGAGCCTCAGGCTGCCAGCTCTGGGGGCTACAAACCCCAGTGCTCCTGGCACTTGGACTCACCAGAGGAGGCCGGGGAAAGCGCCGGCTTGGCGCCATCTCTGGGATCTCCCACTTCTGTTGCTTCCACTCAGTTCCTCCTCCCTGATGGAGAGGAACATAGAGAAGAAAAACGACAGCTATCGTCATCACCTGCAACCTGGTTCACCAACCTGTTATCATCCACAAAACCATGATATCCTCTCTCCTTCACTTCTAGCAGCCAGGCCAGAGAGGGGCGTTCACAAAACAAAATTATTTTTTGTTACTATTGTTATGCATAGCATATAAAGAAAGGAAAAAAATCCCCTTTAATGTAGCTCTGCTTTCATACAGTTTCACATTCAGGTAAAATATGCTAATTTATTATTAAACACAAATGTAGATTACTCTTTCATGCAAATACTATAAATACCAGATTCTGTATATTTATATGTCAAAACATTTCCACAAATACAACAAATCCCCTTTTCCCTCCGCCCCTTCATACAAAATACATGGCACCTCCTGGCATCCTGTGGTTGTTACATCCCCCTCACTGTCTCCATATTATGGGCATTTAGCAATTGCATATCCTGTGTTACAGATGAGATTATCTAGCTTTTATCTTTCATTTCCGATGCTTTTTATTTTTTATGTTGTGAATTTGACTGCACTACAGAAAAAAATAACTGAGAGCAAAAAAGACTGTACACTAGCTGAAAAGGACCTTTTTCATTTTCAGTCTTTTTTTGGAAGAACACTAAAAAGACAACAGTTTAAATGGAGGGTCACTGTGAAGAAAGGAAACCCTTCCACTCATTGGTAGCTGTGTCTTCGGCTAGTTCATTTTGCTTGTTCGACAACAGCTTAGGAAATAAAAAGCTAAAATCTACAAATTAAAAGTATTCCAAGATGGCACTCTCCTGTAGCAACACCATGGTAGCTTCCCTCCGAAGAGATGTGGTCTGTTTTTCACATTTTACTGTCTCAACAGTGGGTTTTCACTGAAAGATGCACTTATGATGGAGAAAAGTGATTATGTTGCTCTGATACACGAGTGGTGCTCACTATAATGGTCTGGAATTATGTGGGTGATGAGCCCCGTAGATAAACACTGATATAAGCTAGAACAAGATTATAAACTGATGTAATTTAATGAACGAAAATACTCAACAGTTACTTTGGAGTTCATTATGTTGTTTTGTTAATGTCTTCATTTATTTTTTGTATGTCTTTGTGTTTTCCATTCAGGCCAGTTTCACTTTTAAATGTTGAGCGTTATCGCTAAAGCTGATTGAGGAGAGCAAATGAGGAGAATTAACTTTTGAATTGCCTGGATTAATGCAATGCTTCTAGAAAGATGCACATTATCACCTTTCACAACACTGCCTTGATCCTAAATGTAATGTATCATAAACAAGAATATCTTACAGCAATGCAGTTCAGAACTGGTTAGAAAATGTATTTTATGAAGCCTAACACAAAATTGGCTGGTTTTAATAGATTTTAGTAAATGGTAAAACTGACATTTATGTTTGCTTTGATGTTTCCCTCAACCATTGTAGTTATATTGTGTGCGTGTGGAGAAAAATTATTTGAAAGCTTGATTTTGCAGTCTATAGAAGTGGTTAAAAAAACAGCAATGCTTGCTGTGCTTCTTTATTTTTAGAAATATGTAAATCAGCGAATTTTAAGTTTTTAATAAAAAGTATGAACCTATTAATTACTTCCTTTTATGTTCCCCTGACACCTCCCTGTAAGGTGAAGTTTGAAGATTTTGGGAATTTGGATAAAGGGACGAACAGGAAAGAACGTATTAGAAATTACAAGTATGTGTGGGAATTGTCTGATTATCGTCCGCTTCAGAGCGCTTTGGCAACTCACTGATGTCAAACACTGGCCACTGACTGCTCATGTAATCACTTGCATTACATTATATTTGCTCTCTACCATGAGCTCTGCTTCTTAAAAGCATCATTATGCAAACATTGTCCTTTGGCCCTGGTTTGCCTGTGTGGCAGCATTTTTTTTTTAGTTTGTTTCTCAGTGCATCCAGCCAACAAGCTTTAAGTAAAACTACTGTGACATGAATAAGGATTTTGATTGAGAGTAATAGCTTTAATGAGGAAAGGATTACAGGTGGACAGTCCTTTATGACTACTGAAAAAATATCTATCTTCTTCGTCTTTGTCTTTTATCACTGATATGAATTTTTGCCTGATTAAGGGAATAAAATGTTACAACGGTCTAATTTGATAATAACTGCACCAAGCAGTTGCATTTTGTAAGATCAGTGATGAAACAGGTGCAATGGTTAAGGATGGATATAGTTTCTAGTCTTTTAACATGGCAGCAGATGTCCTGTAAAGCGTGTTTTGTAAAACAAACAGTGCTTCAGAAATGTACCTATAAATGCTACGTGTTACACACTTTTATGTTAATTTCAATCAACCAAATCCTTTTAACATTTCCTTTAAATCTTTTATGCAACAAACATAAACATACATATTTCTTTTTTCATTGTTTCCTGCTTCCAATAGAAAATGCTATGTTGTAAATTGTATTCCCCATCCGACAACAAGCAGATATAATGTTAACTTACCAGCTTTCTTGGGAGGAAAAAAGTCAAATGTTTATTCTGATTAATCTAAATATATGAAGTCCTAAAAAGATATAAAGGAATCTCATGTTTAATGTATATTTGCTCAAGGAAATCTTTTTATAAAAATATCTAAAACTCATTTAAACTAAATTACGATTCTGTCTTATTAGGATAGTTTAGCCCGCTTTGCATTCCTTTCTTATCACAGCATTGTCGCTTTGCTAGGCACATTATAACTTGGGCTAGAGAATTCAACAAACAGACAGTACATGGTGACAGCTGACTTGTACATTTCCATTACAGTCCATGATTTTTTTTTCCACTGTTCATCCACACCTTTAATGGGATCCTGTGATTACTCTGTGGCACATTGGGAATATGATTTATATCGCAGGTCACACTGCCACCTTATACATTTTCATCTCTGGCCCGACATGTTTGCAAAATGGATGCATGCTGTATAAACTATTACTACAAAACCGTTGCTAGTAAGTCCTTCAATCTCCATGTTTATTTTACTGTGTGGCTTTGAAACACTAACACTGACTAATGTTGTGCATGACAACAGGACTGAAGAATTTTGCTCCTTGAAAGGCTTTCATTTCTAAAAATGCTTTAAATTACATGATGTGTAGTGAATGGTTTACTATTGAGTGAAAGAGATGAAGTGCTTCTGATTGAATAATTGTTAACACTAATAAAACAACTGAAATGCTACTTGATTGATGCAATAAAGTTATTTTTCAGGCCACCCTTAATTGTGTCCACGTTTATTTTTTTTCAAACCAATTTTATCTCTAGAAAACAAATGTTTCCAATTGGCATAATAGATCTGCCTAGCAACAGGTTATATTTTAGTGATTCATTATTTTTTGTATTTTCTTTCACTCCCTAATTGGTTGAGGTTCTCTGCAGTTAAGTGTTGCTAAAAATACTATCGCCCCTAATGACCTTCTTAAGATTGTAATATTACAGGTTTTGGATCGGTTTGCCGTGATTTTACTCCTGCTTTTATTTGCGTGTAGAAAAAACAAAACTGTTCTAGGACCGGCGGGCCCGCCCGCTCCCGTGAGTGTCCTCAGTGGGCAACCCAGTTGACGTGTCACCATGGCAACAGCGCACAACTGGGACTTCCTTCTCTTTTTGCCCGTTTGCTCAGCCTTTATTAGCGAGCTAAATACTCAAACTATTACCTCGTAACATGTCATTTACTCGATAACGTTTTGTCTGAGTTGAACTCGAGAAGACAGAAGATGTCGGATATATTGTGCAGGTGGCTAAATGAGGAGCTTCGGCTGTCAAAAGCTGTTGGTGAGTGTGACTTGTGTGGATGTTTCTGAAATAACCTAATAGTTAAATAATGCTAACACTTCCTCGGTGGTTTATTCGGTTATAGCCAATCGTGACTGCTGTGGCACAAAACCGCAAAAAGAAACTGAATTTACACAAAATGTATTGTAGAAGCTGTTTTAGAACCTAGCTAATTATTTACCTAATATAAAAAAAAATAAAAAAATAAAAACATTATAATCTTAATACATGGACGTATATAGGTTTGTTAGGTTAGGGAACTAGGAGAAAATGAGCAAAAACCCTTGAGAAATAGTCATAGTAGGACAATGTGAGCAATTCTAATTAATTGTTCTGGAAAGCCATTATAACACTCAGAAAGAACTCCATCTATCATTAATAGTGAATATGTAATAATAATAAAAATTAAAGGATTATTACTAACTTGTTAAAATAAACAAAACAATGGTTTCATGTTTCAATGTGTCATACCTGAAAGTAGTTGCATGTCTATCTTTAGAGCCAAAGACTTTTGCCAAGAATTTCTCCAGTGGTTACCTCATCGGGGAGGTTCTCCACAAATATCAGCTGCAGAACGACTTCAGTATGTTTATGAAGAAAGAGTAAGCTCCACTCACTTTTCTCCCACTTTTTTCTCATTTTTGCCAACTAAAAGTGTTCATAATTCTTAAAGTTTATGATTATCTCGTATTGTAGAACCTCCATCTCCAAACTGAATAATTTCACCCGCATTGAGCCTACTCTCCAGTTACTGGGGATCTCATTTGACATAAACACAGCCCAGGACCTGATGCAGGAGAAGCAGGGTGTTGCCACACACCTTCTTTACCAACTCTACGTCTCCCTAGAAAAGAAGAAGAAGGCTGATATCAGTGGGACAGTGATGGAAATCATGCGGCCTACAGCACATGCTGGACTGCATAAAAAGGAGCATGAGATCTACACTGATGTAAGGGAAGCTTTTGGGATGTTTATTATGTACTGTATGTGCAAGGTTTCAGTGGCAGATTTCTAGAAGCAACTGCAAGTTTGGTTACACAGAAATATAAGGATAACTGTCTTAATCTGTAGCTTTAAATACTACACAATTAGCCATGATAATTCTGACTCTCTAATGGTCTTATAGTTTTAGGTTTTTTTTTAAGGTTCACATTATTAGTAGAATATACAATGGATATTTTACATTATTACATTATTATTGTATTTTCTAGCATCCTTACCTTCTTCATTTGTAAATAGCGACTGCATCAGGTGGTAAAACGGGACGCAGAGCTGAAGCTGCAGAAAATTTATGAGCACTATGAAGAGACGTGTCAGCAGTGGAGGGACAGGTCTGTGATGATTCATCCGGTCCAGCAGAACAGACCACTCAAAGGACAGGACGAGAAGAGACTGAAGAATACAGAAAAGGTGCTAAAGAAAGCCAAAATGTATAAACAGACAACAGAAAAACAACAGAAACTATATTTATTATCTTGAGTTTTTTAAGGTACCTCAGTTTCTATCACAATGTAGTGTTTGTTTTGAACTTTGTTTAATACAATACTGATACTGATTGATTAACCTACCATTGAACCATAATGGATTAAAGGAAAAATTAATGACGCTGACTTTGGAGAGCTTTATATGTTGCAGCTGCGGATGTGTCGACAAAAGCCCAATGGCATCGTGACTTATAACCAGGCCGCTGTTGTCCAGGTCCCCAGGCCACCTCCCTACACTTCACAGCTCAACCTAAAAAAGAGACAACGTCAGCAACAGCGCAGAGAACAACATGTCCAGGTGTGATACAAATTAAACTTGATAACCCACCAACCCACAGAGGGATTTTATTTTTGGCATGCTGAAACAGCGGTAATAGATGCTGAAGCCACTGAACAGGTCTTAAGTCGAAGTTAAGGTCCATTCTAATGTTTTCTTTGGTCATAGGAATCTATTGAGTACCAGCATTTTAGCTAATTTAATCAATTTAATACCAAGAACACTTTTTTTGGAAATAAATCTGCTGGATCTTTCCTATGTCCTCTTCAAACGGATTGCTTGTTATTTCTTAATATATAATATATATATATATATAATATCAGTTATTGTTTAAAAAACAGGAAAGGGCGGGGTCTTTTTCTTGATGTTGTTCTGATACATAAAATACTTTTTAGAGGTTGAAATGCCACAAGTTCAGCAACAGTCAATGACATTTTGAAAACGTGTTACACACATACAAACACAGGAGTGAAATACTTTTCCTTGTCTTACCCTGTATAGTTATAGTTGCTGTCTGTTTTATATTCACAGACAGTCCAGACTGAAATAGCCCAGTTTGAGATAAACAGGAAGAAAGTGGTAACTTGTGGTTTTGCTTCCTCTTCCAGGTGAGAGTGTGGTTGTTTTTATGCAGAATAATGTTATTTCGCTTGTTGTATTTACTTTATTTGTAATATAATTACAAATGGCCACAGATATTTACCATCATGCATCAATATAATTTCTTAATGTGATTTGAAACCTTTTCATAATCTAGTGGGCAGCCCATCCCTGGAGATCTCCTTGGTGGCAGCGGCCATGGAAGTGACGTCCCTGGGCGTGGAACTAAACTGGTATTGCAATCCAACAGTAAATACATACAGGATATTCGCCAAAGGCTGGAGGAAAGTTCTCTTGCTCGTGAGCAGAGAGAGAAAAGACGAGACAGGTTCCTGGTGGAACAGCTAAAGGCCCATGAAACTCAAGAGGTGAAACATGTCAATTTATTCCGTAACATCAGATTTTTCTCCTGAAAAATATATGCATGTATTTTATAAATTCATACTGATTCTTTTTCTTTATATATCCATAAAATAATCCGCTCCATCTGCCTTACCCTGCAGGAGGCACGGCGAGAGGAGCAGTTGGTGAAACGACTGACGCGCCAGACTCAACAGGAGCAGCGTTTGGCAGCTCAGCTTCTCCAGATGCGTATGCAGAAGGAGGTGATCCGGGAGAACCGCCTGTTCAGAGAGCAGCAGTACCAGCAGCGGAGAGAGAAGGACTTCCAGGAAGCTCTGGAGAGGGAGGCGGTGAGATAGGACCAATAAGAAAGAAGAATAACCTTTTTAGTAACACTTAATGTTAGGCTGTTTGTGTAATAGTCAGAGTTGTGCCTAAGCGAGAGAAAAGGGAATTGGTACCTTGTGTAGTATTAATATACTATTTGCTGTTAAGAGAGACAATAACTTCAGAGGGCCAGACAGGGACTACTACATAATATGTTTGTCTTTGAGTCCATGTTGTGATCAAACTTAGTAGTAGTAAATGCCTGATTTAATTAAAGGCAAGCACAGATACTTGGAATAATGCTTCACAAGAGATTACCACCGTTCTCAAACATGATTTAAGTGTTAGATATACGACACAGTATCTCTGCTGCTGACGTATCAGCTCCAGCATTCCCACAATCCTCCAAGCAGTAAAAAGTGTCGCTCATGAATTGATGGATGTAGTAGTGTGCTGTTGTCATGATGCAGTGGTCTTGGTGTCTATTTCAGAGCAGGTGTCGTGGGGTTTAATGTCAGACTGTTATGAGAAGTTTTAGTGAAAAATTACACAATTAAATGAACCTTTAGGTATTAAAGGTTTAATCGGGTATTATTAATGTTGACTTTGAAAAATATTTATATATTCACTACATTCTTTATGCACCAGGTAATAATGAGTAAAGAGCCTTTGTTCCTTTTTTTCTTCAGTAATCTGTGACAGTCTTGTTTGATTGTTTTTTTATATCGCCATGTTCCACTAAAACACAAAGGGAAATTAGCGACATAACAACACTCCTTTATTTTTACAACAGTGCTGAACTCAGGAGTATTTTATGCCATGTTTTTTTGAACCCATTCCATCTTTCTGACCGGGGCCTGGTACAGGCTTTGGCTCGGCAGGCTAAGTTGGTTGGCGCTGAAGAGATCAGAAAGGAGCTTGAGCTCTGTAGCAGGATGTCCGCAGAGCGCGCTCAGAGCAGATACAAAAAACACTTTATGGTCTGCAAGGACATTGTGGAGCACTTAGTGGACTTGGCCACCAAAGTTGGAGAATATCGACTGCTCACTGGGAAGTACGTAGCACATCGCTTTTATCGATGCATTAGAAACACTTTTACTGTACATGCTTCAATTATACAAATGACCTCTCAGCCTGAACATAATCAAAGTGTGGAAATTCCAAAATGTGTTATAAAACTGCATCTTTTGGTATTTACTGAGTATTATCATCTGATTTCATTGTTTGAATTAGTTAAGTCTGTAATTTTCTGGGTTGAATTAACTGCAGTTGTATAGAAATTTCTATCTTGTGCTCTGCTACATCTGAAAGTTTTCCTCTTTATTTATTCTTAAACAAACATCACATTCAAGTGTTATTACAACCAAAAGCTATGTTTTTTTTTTTATAAAAGAAATAACCTCATTGACAGGTATAGTAAAATAAAGATCAGAACAATAGGAGCAATAGAAAAATACTGGAAATTATACCATTTCCAATATTTATAGCATTGTAAAATGTATTCCATTACAACATTATAGCAAATACGTTTTGCCTTGATATCATCTGTCATCATTATTTACTTTATTTATTCTTAACAGGGAACCATTTAAATGTGTCAGAAAAAACAATGTAAATCAAAAATGTGATTGAAGACTTAAAACATATATGTGTAATGTATAAAAAAATAAATATTCCGGTACAGTGTGGATTCAGATCCAAGTCCCCTCCCTGTGAAATAAATACAAATATTGGAACAGTTTTTTTTCCAACTGGCCAGATGTCAAATAAAACCAGGAGATTTGCATATCCTGCCTGCTTTTTCCCCTCAGTCAAATGCATCATTTTCATGTAAATATCTGCAACAGCTTTGCTTTTAGTTAGAGTTAACCTTTACAAAATGAACACTTTACCTGAATCCTTTTTAGGGTCAATCATAAAACATTCAGAGTGAAACTGAGTAGATTTAAAGAATATTTAAAGCCCTGTAAAGCTACAGTAATGTACCTGATCTCTGGTCAGTTATGTATTTTATAATGTGTAGTTCACTGGTCTAGCTTTGCCTCCAGTCATTTCTTTTCTGCTGTCATGTTCAGTCTGATTCCAGAGAAAGCAATGAGAGAGTGGAAGGAACTGCTGCTCAGCGGTCTGCCTCTCTATGAGCCAATAACGTGTCAGCAGCCAGGGTTTGAGTTCTCTACCCCACTAGACCCTGTAGAGCTTAAGAAGCTGGAGACACTGAAAAACCAGGACTATGATGACTACACTGTGAGTGTGAAACACAAGTGTGTGTGTCTTTACCTTGTTTTCTGCAATTTAGTGGACAAACAAGTCCACAAAATGAAAAAGTGAATATTGCCAAAGATTCTCTTTATCTGGACCGTGTGTTATTTTTTGTCAGAACATGATAGGCGAGTGGAAATGGCCTGAGGAAGAAGGGGAGACCAAATTACCCTTGAAAAACAACACTGTTCTTGGACATGTTGTCCAGCGACTGAAGAACATTATGAATCCATGCGATATGGAACCTTCCTTGCCTTTATTTCCTCACTTTACCCTCAAGGCTTGTGTCCTGGGCAAGTTTTGCTCTGGGAAGACCAGCTGCCTTGCAAAGATTGCTCAAGGTACACTGCATGCAATTCAAACACACTGATGCAAACGTACAGTCGAACAGTTTCACACAAATTAAAGATTTTGTTGCTTAAAGAATACATGACACACCGACATGTTATGTAATTATATATCTTCGTGTCGAGTATGTGAGTTTTATTTTCTTCTTTAGCGCATGGCATCAATGTCTTATCTGCTAACACACTGATTGAGGAGGCGCTGACTGCTTACAAGAATGGAGAGGAGGTAAGCCAGACACAGAATAACAGTAGTGTAAACTTTTAAAGTATTCTTATAAATAAAGTCTTGTCTTATGTAATCCTATAAATGCATGGACTTAAAAGTTCCTAAATGATCTTTAACATTTCATCCTTTAAACAAACCTTCCTTAAAATAAATGTACAGGTATCAGAGCAGCAAGGAGAGAGTGATAGTGAGCAACAGCACACAAACTCCACATTATTAAAACCTGGTGGGTTGCATGAATCTTCTCTAAGCTGGTTTATATTAAACATTGCAGTGTGTTATTTGCTTGTTTGATCCTTTTCTGCATGTTTTTCAGGCAGCTGTGTGTTTAATTGGAGATATGTCATTATTTTCCAGATCTTGACAGTAGGGAGGAAAGCAGAGACAGCTGTATAAGAGTAGGCACTGAATTTATATTTCTTACTAATCTAAATCGTTTTTTTCTTTCTGGGAAAATAGTGATTTTTGTGGGTAATAAAAGTTTGATACATAATGTAGTTCATGTTCTTTTCCAGAATGTAATCGTAACTGGAATGAAGCCACTTTCCTGCTTTCAAGTGTCACTTTTTTTTCCAGTTGTCTACCCATGCTGGGAAGGGAGCAGCCGCAAAAGCAGAGCTGAGTAAAGGCAACGCCATCCCAAATGAGCTGCTGGTTGATATTATAACAGAGGCTATCAGGTAAGGAAACAACCTGTATTTCTATATAAAACTAAATATTTGGCTTAGTTTTGTTCAGTGACATTTTGAACACATGCAAATCATTTAATATAGTTATTATTTCAGAGTAATCTTGCCAAGAGGCCACAGATTTCAATGATTATTTATTTGGAATATGGAAGACATTAGCAAACAAACCCAGCCCAAGTGCCCATGTTGAAGACAGTCACTTTTTTTTTTTTTTTCATCCCAGGCAAGTTCCAGCTCATTCTGGTTGGATCCTGGATGGCTTTCCGACAGACATCATCCAAGCCCACCTTCTAGAAAAAGCCCTGGGTGGATCTGTGGATGATGGAATTGACGATGTGAGAAACAGGACAGACCTTGTCACTGATCCAAATCCTCCCAAACCTCCACCACTGCCTGCTCCTGCAATGGACCTGGCTCTGCTGCTGGACATCCCTGATGAGTGTGTGGTGAGACGTGCATACAGTCAGACAGGTATGTTGCACCCATAAGCCTTCACTGTTATAAATCTGTGTTAGTATGTGTACAAAGACAAGTTACTGTACGTGTGTTTTCGATACAGAAACGGTTAAAACCTCCAGTTCTGACAAGACAATGTTTGTGGCACAAACTCCGCACAGGTAAGAAAAATGAAGATAAGAAGGACAGCTTAAATACAATAAAATACATTTTGCCGCCTCAACATGATTGTGTCTCTGAATCCCCCCTTCCACCCAAACAAGGATTAGCACTTTTCAGGAGACCTGGCCAAAACTTGAGAGCTGGTTTGGTGGAAAACAAAACATTTTGATGCATGTTGATGCAGATGTTGATGAGGAGGAGCTTTACAACAGAGTGGAGTCTGCCCTGCTGGAGGTGATGTTACAAAGGCAGAAAGGTAACTGGTTAGCATTTTAGTATTTAGAATTTTTGTATGTTTTCATTATCCTTGATGAAACTGACCAATCCATTGTTTTCATTTTTGTTTCACATTGGATAAAAAATAAGGTGAAAGACACACCATATTTACACACAGTTTCTCCATATCTGCCTCATTAGCTCGTGTCACACCTGAATTTGACAACATAACGTTGAATAGTCTGAATGCTCTGGGATCTCCCTCTTCTGCCACACCGTCACCTGTGGATGGACAAACAGCCATTACAGAGAAGAGTCTCAGCCCTGCCGACTCCTGCTCCAGCCTTAAGGTGGAAAAAGCCCAAAGAGTGAAGTCACTTTCCAAATCCACCCCAAACTCCCCCAGAGGTGAACGGATTAGTAGCCTGTGAATTAAATCATATCTATTTTAGGGTGGCCATCCCAATGTCGTTTTAACGCAGTCAGCTTTACTTCCATTCAGTCCGAACATGCTTAACTTGAAAAAATATAGTATTTGTATTTTTGTTTAAGTGAGTTTATGTAGCTATCTTCTGGTTAATAAACAGAATCCTCTAGGAAGTTGTCAACTTCTTCTTTAACCAAGGAGCCACCTGAGTCCGCCTCCCCCCTCCCAGGTGAACCTTCCTGGATCTACGTGGATGAACCCCTCCCTCCAGTAGGCTACAATGTTTCATCTTCCTGACTTCTTGTCATGTTTTATAGTCTCCTGTTCTCCCTAACTGGATGCTTTTTCATATCTGGCCCTCTCCATCTCTTTCTCAAGGAAATCCCAGAGTATCTGTGTCCCCATTGGGATGCAATGTGTGATTCTTATGTGAGAAACATAAAGACAGTGATGCAGCAGTTTCGCTCACAGCGCACTGTTATTGACCATCACCTATACAACATCAGGTAATCTCCAAGCCCTAACAATGTGACCATTTTAATTTTATTTAGTACGAGTGGTCACATTATTTAACATTTACAACTTGCTGACTTTTTTTTTCATTTTACCTTTTATGTCAATTTCTATAACTGGGAATACATAATCACCTACATGTCATGACATTCATTCATATGCACACTTATACCATGTAAATCTAACACATTTTATAATTAGATATTATAGATATTATATTTTGATGCTTCCTATATACAGTATGACCTTCTCATGTATCTGTAGGGAGGAGTTCAAGCATTACCTTGGTCGTCCAGACTTGAAGCAGGAGTTGGTGTCTCAGTGGCAGAAGGACTTCAACAGTATTGCTGATGATAGGAGAAAAGATGAGGAGACCAAAGCAGAACTACATCTAAGATTAGATGTAAAAGTCTTTGTAACAACATAATACAATACAAAATAATCTTAGATTGCATAGACAGCTTAAAATGACAACATAACACATTTGTTCTGAAATGCTTACAGGAACTGCGTGAACGTTTGTGGGACATTAGTGACAAGCGGAAAGAGGAGGATGAACAAGAGAGGGCTGCTCTAGGAGAAGGCTGGCTGGAGGACCACAGTGCTGTCTTCATCAATAACCACTCTGTGCTCATGCAGGTCACTTTTCTTTTTCCCCTCAGAAATTTGGCTTAACTCTGGCTTTTCAATTTCGCAGTTTAAAATTCCATCCTGACACATATTTTATTTAGTCTGTGTATAACTTACATTATACATTTTCTTTGCATTCTCCCTGGTTTATGGTGTAAAACTGTAGGCATTCTTAATGTTACATGACTAATCGGTGTGATCATAATATTGTTTTGCTTTGGTTGAATAGGTGGAGTTGGACCGTTTCCAGGATACACTGTGCATCCTAAGAGTCTACTATTTAAGCATGTACAAACAAGTCCTGCATGAGCGGCCCCTAAACTTTGTCTGCATCCCCTTGCTGGACAAGGATCAGAATGAGAGGCAAGAATCACGCCATCGATTACAACCTAACCATGTTAATACAGGATGATTGGATGGAATAACAAAATCAGGAATAATGTATGAGGTCTATTTTGTGCCTGCAGTTCTGAGCCAGCAGACACAAGTGTGTGTAGTCAAGGGAATGACGGAGAGCTCACATGGAAAAGTAAATTGTGAGGAAAAAGCAGCGGCACACAATCTTCCCTTTTCTTGAGTGTGTTTGAAAGAAGAACTGTATGTATATGTTTTAAAAACTTTATCCTCTGCTCCAGTATTCCCTTCATCCCAAGCCGTCCTGACTCCACTGGAGAGGTGTCCAAGGCAAAAGGCCAGGTTCAGGCAGAACCTGTCAAGGTCATGTCATACCAGATATCCTGCCTTAGTTGTGTTATGATCTTTTTTAAGTTGTATTTTACTGTGCATTTATATCTATAGGGCTGCATTAAATATTTAGACTGTAACATCTTGTACCATCCTATAAGGTGGTTGTTCTTTAACAGTTTGATGTTTTTCGTAAAAGCAAGCTTTCCAAGAGATATTAACCCATTTTATCGTTTACTGCAGCCACCTCATGAAAAACTAATCTCAGATTATGAGGAGGCCTTCACAGCCATCAGTAAACTGGTAACACACAGTTTGAAAGAGTATATCGTTATGGAATACATAGAGTATCTTTCTATTTCATGATTAAACGGTATACGCTTCATGTCTGTAGGTGGCAGCAGAAACCCACCAGATGGAGACAAAAGAGAAGAAGGAGAAACCACCAGAGAAGGAAAAGCCAAAGGCCCCAGCAAGTGCAAAGAAAAAGGAAAATAAGAAGCAAGCAGACAAGAAAACAAAAGGCATTTTCCATGCAGAGCATTAAAAACAATGTAGATCTCACATGTAGAGCCTGCTTTAGAAGGCCTATCTCATGAATATATTAATCCTCTTTTGTTTCAACAGTTCCACCTACCCCACCTCCAGCATCCAGCCCTGATCCGACTGAAGAATCAGCGAAGAATCATGCGAGAGAAGTCAGAAATAAAATTGATAAAGAGTATGCAGCTGCACTGGGTCATGAGGGTATGCACAAATGTACTTCACACCCACATACACACATACGAAGAGATTCAGTGACTTCTGTTTTTCATACTATGTTCAGTGTAATGCTCATATAAAACATGGTCAGTGTGATAAATTGTTATTGTTTACTGAGAACTGTAAGACAAAGAATATATAAACCTGTAGCTCAGTTAAGTTCTATGAAAATCCATGTGAGTTTATCCAAATACATAGATTTCATATTTGTGTCTATCTTTTTACGTGTGTGTGTGTGTGTGTGTGTGTGTGTGTGTGTGTGTTTTCCAGAGAATTCAGCAAAGGTCCGCATTGCTCTGGTGAAAGGTCATGGTCTGGGGATGCTACACTCCCTTCATAGCAAAGCAGAACAGACCGCAAGCAGCATGGAGAAGTGGTTACAAGCACATTATATTGCAGAAATGAAGAGGTATGGAGCTCTGTGAGAGTGGGTTCATTTAAGGTATGACCGGGCCACATGTGCATGTAAAGGGACATCAATGTGTTGTGGTCAGTGAGGTCTGGTTCATTTTTAATGAAACATTAAAGATAAAGAGATTAATGAAAGCCTTTACTTATACTTATGCATGATAATAGGTTTTATAATTTCTGGGAAAGAGCCAGTTGTCACTCATGGAAGCTGTGTGGTTGATAACTGATCTGTATCTATGTCCTTTTTGCTTTTCTCTAGTATTGACCAGCTAACAGAAGTTGTTCGCCACCACATAGAGACTGGTGCTAAGTTGCAGAAAGAGTTGGTGTTGGTGTGTAATGACTTTGTAATTGTAAAGATTTTTTTCTTTCTGTTGTGACAGAAAAAACTGTAGGATTAAATTTGAATTCTTCTTTTACATTTGATAATGAATCACTTCAAATGAATAATTAAAGTCCCTCTGTGTTCTCTTTTCCAGGAATGTACAGATTTCTACCTGAATGCAGACCACCATATGGTGGCTAGCCCTGATCCCCCTCCCCGCCCATATCCTCTGGAGAAACACATACAGTCCACCCCTACCATCACTCAACTTGAGGCGCTCCACCAGCATCTCTATACTGTTGCACCATCAGGTGAATACAGGAAGACAAAATTATCATATGATTAAGATTTTAATGTCTGCTATCTTGCTATTTATCAATGCATTTCTTTCTCTGACTTTCAGGCCTCATATGTAGCTCTGAGTTCTCCAGTTTGATCATGGAAATCATCTCTGTTAATATGGGAATGAACACCTTACCCGAGACCTGGACTAACAACAATAAAACACAGGTACTCTTTCAAACATTCCCGAGAGTCCAGAAAACACAAAGTACAGTTTTATTTATTCATGGCAAATAAAACCAGTTCTTAAATTTCAGTTCCTACGACACAGTGTTAAAAAAGTAAAGAAAGTCATTAAACATCCTAAAACAATATTGTCTATATGCTTTAACCGACCAATAAGACAAAGCGATGCCCTCTTCTCTCCTTTCCTCAGCTGATGGAGATTGTGTCTCTACTAACTGACAACTATGAGCTGATGGACTGGCGTCGGTTTCTGCTCAGTGCCACCCTCCCTTGGCCATTTCCATCTTTAACACAGCTTCTGGTTGTGCTGCACCGTTTCAAGGAAGCAGATGCTGGCTGTACAGGCTTTATAAACGAGGAACAGTACCAACAGGTTTGTCTTTATACAAATTCAGACTAACACGGAAAATTCTGATTCTGTCACTACTGTCAGATTTGGCCCTCTGTTTAAGTCAATTTGAAAACACTTCGAGTAGTTATCGTAACATTTTAAAAGAAGAAGGTGAAAGCAGCTTTTTGAATTTCAAAAGAACACGTTTCTTCTTGCCAAATTGCTTTCTCTCTCCTCCAGACAGGGTTGTGGTTTTCCAAAGAGAGTGTCCAGCCTGTCCCTGAGGACCCCTCTGAGCCTCTACCTTATGATCGTCTGGCTAATCTTCACAAGGTAAACTAGCTGCAATGCTGAGCAACCTATTTCCAAGTCAGGATAAACATTTGTTTTTGTTTTTTTTCCTGAAATGAGAAATGCACATACAGCTTATAAACAAACCATGAGACAAGTGGGGAAGCAGAACTTAAAAGCAGAAATAAGTATTAGTCACCAATGACAACAAAAAGGATTTTCAGGTGTTTTCACTGTCACCTTACTGGACAAAGACATTCATCATCATTCATACCACAGGGGGATTAACAATATATTCTGTTCTAACTTCATTGCAAGTAGATTAAACAAACTAACAGTAAAACTCCACTCTGTAGTTCTTTTTCAAGTTGTTTGCCGACCACTCCACATCTCCCCCACAACTGGACTATGTGTCCATGCTGCAGTACTTTGCAGCTGACCCTTACCCCAAAGAGGGCTTCATCAGAGCCTTAAGTGTGGTGTCAGGACATCATCTCAAGCACTCCTCAACTGGCCACCTTGTCAAGGTGAGTGATTTAAATTACAAAGAGAAGGACGCTAATTTTAAAAAAATCTAAATTATTGGGAATTTTTTTGTTGTTTTTTTACATATTCTATGGCTAAAATATTCAGTCAACCAATCACCTCAGAAGTTTATTAAAAATCTTTCAATGTTATTTTTGATGATGACAGTAATGTTGAAGGTTATTTTACTTACTGGTAATTTATTTTGTTATGATTGACAAACAGCATTTATTATGTGTTATGTATACAGTCCATGCCCAGTATAGAAGAAGCCACAGAGCTCAGTTCTTCAGACCTTGAAGGAGAGACAAAAGAAGAAGAGACCCACCTGTGTGCATCCAGTAGTTGGTCTGAGGAGCAAGGAGTTTCCATCTCTGCTCTCCTGGCTGTCATCTGTCATAAAGTCACCACGATGAAAGATGAAAACCCCCTTCCTCCAGGCTGTCTCAGTCAGCAGGAGTACAATGAGGTAAAGTTCACAGAGCTTTTAAGGAAATACAAAAGATGAAAAGTTGAATCTAAACAAGTTTTTCTATTCATATGAAACTCATCCCTTATTTTGGATTTGTTTTTTACTGACCTTTAGCAACTGGTGAATATATTCAGAGAGCTGGGCTACAAACCAGAGGACTGTGTTCCTTTCTCCATCCTCTCTCAGCATCCTTTCACCCAGGAACTAATGGAGACCTCAACACAATACCAACTTGTAGTAAGTCTTTACTTAGACTCTTTCAGATTGTCTTGTTGCTGTGTTTAATTTAACATACCGATACTTCTCTTCTAAACCGCCTGCCACCATGTTTCTAATATTTACAAAGATTATTTTTTAAGATGACAAACCCTCATAAGTAGTCATAATCTCATGTGTTCTTTCTTTCACAACACACATCATTCTTTCTTGTTGCAAAAATTCAATCATGTCTTAAATGTATTTTCCTTTCCCTCTTTTTCTCTTTCAGAACATTCATAGAGTTCTTCTCGCCCAACTCGCTGAAGGAGAGACTAAAAGCTTCCCGGTCTCCTAAAAGAGAAGACTTATATGTGCATACTGCTGTCTGCGTCACTAAGAACTATTTCTTTTCCTTTTTAAAGTATTCTCAGTGCTTTTACACATCAAATGCTTGCTTAAATGTATGGCTCACTGCAGCATTAAATAAACAGACTTGCATCTGTAACTTGTTTCAGTACGCTGATATGTCCACGACTGGTGGAGGCTGGGAGAAGATCATTACTGATTTGACAACAATAACACCGATAATGGCGGGACTGACCCTCTTACTCATCTTTTTATTGCTGATACACTCCAGCAGTTTTTCTGACTGACTTGTTTTTCTAATGACCTTCCTGACACAGAAAAGCAGCTACAATGAGTGCATTGTCCAGGATAACCTACATGTCAAGCCTGACTTGCCAGCAACTGCCTGCCAGCCAGGGCACCCACAACCAATCAAGTTAGTGTGTATGCTGTTCAGACAGAAAAAGAGGAAATTAAAAAAAACGGGAGCCATATGAACAGCGTTATATTTTTACTTAAGATACAGCAAATAATGTATGCATCATTAGTTTCACTTAAGTACAGCTTCCAAATCAAGTGCCATCAATTTGATTAATATGTGCTTTCCTGTACTTATTGACCGAGGGGGTTAACTTCTGTTAACATTTGTCTAATTTGATACAAGGAGGGCTTGGAGAACCCCCCACTTCCCCTGACCCACCGCCCTTTCTTTCCCTCCCTTTAATTATCACTGCAGAACCAGGGATCCTGGACTTCTCGGTGTCTGACTTTTAGAGAAAACAGAGCCTTTCACATGTTTATTACAGACAGAAATATACGTGCATCCAAAACCTTCTGATTGATCCAGCGCCTTAATGTTGGACCTTTTCCACTTGTTGCCAGACAATGCATACTGGATACATTCTCGACACACTAAATAAGGATTATCATTAAGGAATTTCTTTACTCTTTGCTGATGGAAGTGAGATGAAAAAGGGACTTCTAAAACTTAATTAGATGCACTAAATGCGGATTTGCTGATTTCTTGTTGAAACGTAACATTTCTCCAGATCACAACTCTTCTACAGGATCCAATCTGTGACACTTGCTCGTTTGTTCTTACTTTGTTTCGGTGTTGCTGAAGAGGACAAACTTTCTCAGGTTCAAGAAGGAAAGTATTCATTGCAGATTATTTTTGAATTGGACAACTATTTTTGGACTACTTTGGCTGCAGGTCAGTGCGTGGTGCCCTAAAAACAACATGGGGATTGTGTTTTGGATGTTTTCTCTTCTGGCTCTTCCTGTACTTCAGTCTGCCAAGATCCTGACTGTCTGTCTAATTGGTGAGTAAAGGAGCTGTTATTGTGAATGGACTCTCTGATAGCTGTAGTAGAACAATAACTGAAATATTTGTTCAGATGTATGAGGAGAATAAGCACCTCCTTCCCAGTCTGGTAACTAGAAAAAAATAATATCATAAAAATGTGTTAAAGACTTGGTGAAGGAAAGACACCACTTGAGTTTTTAATCTACTAATTCCTATATTGTGTTGTAAATAAAAAGCACTATGTTAAGATGGAAAAACATATCTGTGATTTTGTTTTCTCTCCTCTCCTCCAGGAGGAAGCCATTACTTGTTATTAGATGAAATTTCTCATAACTTACATCAGCATGGCCACGAGGTCCGCATGCTCTTGCAACTTGGCAATCCTGTCATTACAGGTAAACTGTACATAGAGTAAATAATACGGAAATAAATTATGGATATTAAACAGGACTTTCTTTTCCATCCCTACTTTGTTTCTCTTTTTAATGTTGCACACAGGTTTCTCCTACGTGGGCCGGGCAGACAGTTACCAAACCAGCACCTGGTCCTTAGGAGAAGAATATGTCAAAGAATATAACGGCTGGTTCCTGAAACTACAAACACAGTTTTTTCTTGGGAGGTATCAAACACATTAAGGACACTTTCTTATCTTGATATTAATGTTAGGTAAAACATAAATAAATAAATCTGTGTGCTACTTCATCTTGGTATGATCTTTAGTCTGTTTTTTCAAATAGCATTTTGAGGCATTTTGCCCAAATCAGACTGTAATTGGTCCTTTCTAACCTTTATCTTACGCTCTCATTTTCTTTTCCTCAGGGATACTTTTAATAACTTTCTTAACTTCATGGGCCACCTATCCTATCAGTGCGACAAGCTTTTAGAGGACAAAGAGATAATAAGTTTCTTAAAGAAGGAACGCTATGACATCGCCATCCTTGATGCTTTTAATCCCTGTTCCTTCATCCTGGCACGCAAACTTGGTAAATCTGCTGTTTCTCTCACTTTGCATTATGTCATAATAACTGTCGTCCTTTTACTCATAATATGAACACTTGAAAAAGTTAACCTTACCACTCTTAGCTTTGCAGAAAGGATCGCAGATGAATTGTTTTTGTTCAACCAATGTAAATTCATACACAGTATCTCAGAAATTTCATGCACTTTACTTTTGATTTACTCCAGGTGTCAACTACATAGCTTTCTATCCTGGCACTCTGAACGGTCCTCTGTCCATTGCTCTCCCAAGTCCAGTCTCCTACATCCCAGTCTTCAGCTCCCAGCTGTCGGACCACATGAGCCTCTGGGGTCGAACAAAAAACCTCTTTTATTCATTCTTGGCCCCTGTGGGTAAGAATAGAATCTGCATTTACACACAACAAAATGATAATAATCTGAATAGTTTAAAAAAGAATCAAACATGTAAGGATGATATTTTTGAATTTTTTTTTGCATTAAAGGTCAGTCACGTGTATGGTCAACATTTAAGGAAGTAGCTGACCGCCACCTTGAGTCAGGTTCCCCCCCTGGTGGTCTGGAAGAGTTACATCAGGGAGCTGAACTCTGGGCCTTCAACACTGACTTTTCATTTGAATTCGCGCAGCCACTTATGCCCTACACTGTTCTGGTGGGAGGTCTGCTGAATAAACCTGCAAAGCCACCACAACAGGTATCTTCTTACCCATATATGCCTTATTTTTCTTCTTTCTTGCTTTCTTTCTTGCTTTCTTGCTTCCTTCGCTTTTTCTTTCACACTACCACATCCCTCTGTCCTCCTGCATTTTTTTTAACAACCACCTTTGCCTTATCCTGAACACTTTCTCTCTACATATTTCCTCCTGCCCATACCCAAAAACCTTTTGGTCCGTCAGGATCTGGCGTTGTGGATCTCCAGTTTCGGAGAGTCAGGTATTATTGTCGTCACGCTGGGATCAATGGTCTCTTCAGTATCTGTGGATCTTCTACTTGAGGAGTTGGTGGCTGGCTTCTCCAGGATCCCACAGGGGGTGCTCTGGAGGTAAGCAAAACACGGTTCATTCAAGGATAACAAAATCTTGGAAACTTGTAAGCTATATTATTGTTTCCAATGTGTAAAGAATATAAATTAAATTCACCATCAAAACCTTCTTGTTTTCTGTTCATTTAAAGACATTTTGAATCTTTCTGCATTTTGCTTGTAGGTACGACCAAAAACGATGGCCATCTCAGCTGGACAGACCTCCCAACCTCAGGCTGGTGGACTGGCTGCCTCTTAATGACCTGCTGGGTAGGAACAGTCTGCCTCTCTTAACCTTGTTATTTCAGGATAGACTCCTGTCAGACACTGGGGGTTAAGGGCTAAAGGGATAGAACACTGCAGCAGAAGGACACAGTGACTCTGCTGCACTGCACCACTACTCACTTCCTGCATTTAGTACCAGATAAATACATCTGATCTCATTAGAAGTATAAACAGAGCAACACACAAATACAGAGGGAGTGATCAGACATACCCTTAACATGTGATGTTACTTTATCTGCTAAGTTACATATGGGCTGCAGTATGCTCATTAAAACAATGTGTGTGCATCCCTGTGCACCAACCCTTTGTTAAAAATGCTTTATCTGCTGTTTTTTTCTACATGATTTAGTACAACCATTCTCATTTGTCACTCTGTCTCCATTCATTAAGCAGCGATGTATTCCTCTATTGTTCTGTTTACCCTAGGACACAAAAAAACACTTCTGTTTATCACCCATGGTGGACAGAACAGCCTGCTCCAGGCAGTGTACCATGCTGTTCCTGTGCTGGCAATCCCTCTGTTTGGGGACCAGTTTGATAATGTTGTGAGGGCTGAAACAAAGGGACTTGGTCTCACCATCAACCCCACATACGTCACCAGAGAACTGCTTAGCTCCACTATTCGCACATTAATAGAGGACAAAAGGTAAGAAGGGGCATGACTTTTTAAAAGCCAAAAAGCACAGACGTGTTGATAGACTCCTGAGATTATTTCAGCGTTGTCGCTTATCATTTCATTTTTCTAGGTTCAAGTCTTCAGCTTTGACTCTTAGCAGAATCCACAAATCCTATCCTGTCCCTCCAGCTCTTCGACTGGTCCAGTGGGTGGAGCATATCCTGCACACTGGAGGTGGAAAACATCTAAGGCCAGCATCCCTAGAGCAACAATGGTACCAGAGATACCAGTTTGACTTGATGCTTCTTCTCTCTTTGGGGCTTCTTGGGCCTGTAGTGCTCTGCTGGACTTTGTGTAGGAACAAGAACATTAGGGATAAACATAAAAAGATGAAGTAACAACACTAAACATTTCCTCTTCACTTCAGCTCAGATCCATAACTCACACAAATGATCAAATATAAAAAGCTGCAAATGTTTAATAAATAAACCACGCATGATGAAACTGATTCATACAGCTAACCTTTAAATACATAAAACAAATACTAGCAAGAAACTTCTCCTTCAGCTATGTCCAGAAAAGTTATCCCTCTAGGACAGAATTTAGGATATAGGATAAGTAATTTAAAGGAGAATTCAACATTAAAAGGTTTTACATCAAACACTTTATTGTGTTCCACTTTCCGTGTTAAAAACCTGACTTAAGGGAAGTAGCCCTCATGCCAAGTGTCCTGCCCTCCACCCTCCAAGCGCCACCATGTCTACCAGACGTCTAATTTGTACCACAGCGCCACATTGTCCAACACCTCTGTGCTGTTTTGACCTGGCTGTGCTGCAAGCAGGGGTGTTAGACAGTACGCACGCAAACATGCACCCCCCAACTAAGCGGCTCTTTTGTGTTGTTGCATATTTCCAAATGGCAGCAAGCCATGTTAGTGGAGATGAATGACTGTTGAGAATGTTTTAGAGTTCTGCTATGCTGGTCTCATTTGATTGTCTGTGTGTGTGTGTTTGTGTGTATGTGGACAGTCAACGAATATACCTGAGTTCTCTTAAATCTGTTCCACCTTCAAGGTTAGTTCCTGCACATACATTTGCATGTTTCTGTTTTGGGCCGCGCTCTCGTCTACTGGCTCTTCAGTTATTAACCACCAGCACCACCTGCAAATCTCAACTCTGACCCCCTCTCCCTCCTCTGCTGGTTTCCACTGAGTCTCTTTCCCCTCTCTAAACAAGACACAAAAGCACACAGCAATGTTCACGGTCAGCGCTCCAGCCTCTGTTCGAAAGCAGAGCAGGCCTGAGCGGACCCCCCTATCCCACCCTCCCCTTCCTCACATCTGTGTTGGGGGTTAGCAGGGAGGAAAATATAGATTAGCAAGGAAATAATGACCAATTAGGATTCCTTGTTCTCTGTCCATTCAGCTGTCCATTCCATCCCTGAATTTTACTTGTCTGTTTGTCTGGCAGTTGCAGGTGCCAGTGAGTCTTCCTCTGTCTCGCACGCAATCCAAAAGAGGCAGGCTGAGCAGCTACAGCCTGACAGTGGAAAAAAAGCAGACTTTAATGAAGCAAATTATGAATACACCAATGGAATTTAACAGAAAGGACAACAACAACAGCACAAGCAGAGAGAGACAATAGCCATACAAAATAGATGTAGAATACTGGGGGAAAGTACGTCAATGTCTGGCGTTTGGCAGTTTTAACCAGGGCTGGACTCCATCTAATTAACAGTCAGATTAAGCCTGAATTACAGTCGATCTGTTAAAAAATATAAATTTAACATCTCTGAACAAAATTTCAACTTTGGGTTTTTTCGCAGTAAAAAGTTAAAAGGAATTTTCAAAATGATATCGGCATAATTATTACATTTCAGTGACATAAACGTTTTGTTTTTCAAACATCATCATTTGATAAAGTTGTTTGTGTACACTTCAGGAGAATGTTGGAGCTGGCATTAAGAGTTGAGCTCAGCAAAAAGCTTTAGAGGCATGTTCCCATGACTTATGTCTCAGTAGCACTGAGTGGTTGTAAGAAGTTGTAACTTAATGGTTGTTACTTTGAAGTTAGTTGTTGCAAGATTGGAAGTGCAATGTCAAGTGTAAAAAATAAATTAATGTGATAGGCTCTTATAGAAACCTTTTCTATTGGCTTAGTGTTCAACCTTATCATAACAGGTTATAAAAACTGTAGAAGGTCTGACTGCTTGAATGTAGTGAAGGTGTTGGCGGTGGAAGGATTTTAACACTCTAGTGTACACGGTATATAACGTTTATTAGCTGTTTGTGGTAAAGTGCCCCATCTAGTGACCTGAGAAAGAGACTACAAGACGGACTTGTGCCTAAGAAAAGCAAAACTTTTTGGAGAAAGGTTTCATTGTAAAAGTACTACGAGCAGAAGTTGCAGCTACAAACTTGCATAAGCGTACACGTTTAAAAGCGAGAGTTTGTGTAAACGTAGTATTTATCCTGCTTTATTTAAATTAGTGTTATGTAGGCTACTTTGTTACATTAGACCCTTTGATGCACAACATGGGTCAACATGAACCGGCTGTATTTATTTTTATTTTTATTTCTTATCTTTGCCATATATTAATTTCATTATTCAGTATTCCAGGTATTCCTCAATTAACTTGTTTTTGATCATCACAAATATTTATTTTAATGTTTACTTTTTCAATAAAAATCATATTTGTATCACTACCCCTCTAATATACAACATGGGTCAAAAATGACCCGTTCTCATTTCCTATGTAATTTCATGTATAGCTGAGTGTTTCTTTGCTATACTTTTTTTTTAAAGAATGTATTTGATAATTTAGTTTACTAGTTAACCATTAAATATCTTCTTTTTGATTACACCAAATGTTTGCTTTTTTTTCATTTGCTTTCATATGAAGAAATATTGGTTTTGCATAGTTTGAGTATCAAAGGGTTAAGTTTGGTACATATTTGACAATTTATAGAATATGGGTATAATGGATTAAATCGTGCAAAATGTCCAGTTCAAACTTTGTGACGGTTGCAGCTATGAAGTCATTTGTTTAAGATTAATTTGATTTTCGCAAGCTGTAGCGAATAAAAAGTGTATGAGGAAGTGACAAAAAAAGTCAACTCATCAAATATACAAGAATGTTACACAAAGGCCACATTTCCTTTTATTACATTTGCAAAGAAAATGTCTTCTTTAAATGCATCTCTCAGCTGTAACGGGGCACGATATCATTTGCGGCTTTGCTCATTAAATAACTATGACACACACAAATCTGATTGGTCGAGATGCTGTTCTTTAATTGGTCAGTTTTGACGGTGTGGGCGTGACCTAACATCAATGTTTATGGAGCTTGCTGCTGGTCGCGTATGTAACCAAGGACTCTGCAATGTGATTTCCTTACATTGATTTGTTTTCATATCGTTATCCCGCCGTGTTATGCACCCGTCTTCGACATGGGGGGGAAATAAAAGGTGAAACACGGAAGAAACCGAGGAAAAAGCCGGGATGGCGGGCGCCTTTGGCTTCAAAGGCTGCCAGAAAATTCGAGGTTCGCAGTTGAGAAATCTGCTGGAGGCGAAGGACTTCATTCTCTTTGATTGCGACGGTGTCCTGTGGCACGGAGAGAAGGCTATAACCGGGGCGGTGAAGGTGGTGAATTCGTTGATACGAAACGGTAAAAACGTAGTGTTTGTCACCAACAACTGCACCAGGCCCAGGGAGAATTATGTGCACAAGTTCTGCCGACTGGGCTTCACCGACGTTATGCTGGAGCAGATCTTCAGCTCGTCGTACTGCTCGGCTCTCTACCTCAGAGACGTCGTCAAGGTCCGCGGTCAGGTGTTCGTCATCGGCTGCGACGGGCTGCGCAGAGAGCTGCAGGAGGCGGGCATCTCCTGCGTGGAGGAAGCGGACGAACCGGACGCAACCATCTATAACTGCGATCTGGCTCCGGACGTCAAAGCGGTGCTGGTGGGACATGACGACAAACTGACTTTTCTCAAACTGGCTAAAGCCTCGTGCTACCTGAAGGACCCGGACTGTCTGTTCCTGGCCACCGACAACGACCCCTGGCACCCCCTGTCAAGTGGACGGATACTCCCAGGTAATATGGTGATCATGAAGTTCACAGTGTAACATGCCACTGTGTTGTGAGTTTTAACCACAGACCACAATGCACGACCACAGGGCAGAGGAGACTAAGGTGTCCCTCAGCCCTTTATGAGCATTTCTCATTTGGTTCATCTTTCCTTTATTTAGCATCAAAACACTGAATACTTGACCTTCAGTAACACTTTTGAAAATTGAGTTTTGACAGTCATTCTGCTGTAGTTAACAAATCAAAGATTATTTCATAAAGTCCTGCTTTATTTGGTCCGTAAAACAAAAACTCATCATCCATGTTCACCATTGAATAAACCAAGAATACTTTGACTGGTGTGTGGACAAAGCGATTGCTTGTTTTCTAACTCTTCTGTTATGAAGGGTAGAAGCTTTCTTACCAGCCTTAAGATTGTTCCATTGTAGGCTATCCAAGGGGTCTAAGACACTCAGCTATAATGTCATTGGTTGGTTCAAGTCCAACCTTGTCATCCTAGATCACCAATGTCAAATAAAGACTAAACTTCCCACAAACATTAAAGATTAAGCTGTATATGGCCGTATAGTTTGCTTTTAATTTTTTCCGTCTTTTACTGCCATGTTTGAGTGTGAGGCTTTATTTTATGACCTCCAGTTTTTCCCCACCAGGTTCAAGAATCTGCAAGTTGAGTCTTATGTTTACTGAAATCAATGGAAATGAACTGCTGCTGCATTGAGGAGTTTAACATAACTGCTACATAGAGAGGATGTCTCCCCTCGGATCAATTTAAATCTAACCTTGCTCCCCTCTTTATCCCGGGCAGGCTCTGGATCCCTCACTGCAGCCTTAGAGGTGGCCTCGGGCAGGAAGGCCACTGTGATCGGCAAACCCAGCCGCTTCATGTTTGAGTGTATCTCCAGTCAGTTCAGGGGGGTGGATCCTGCGCAGTGCCTGATGATCGGGGACCGCCTGGAGGTGGACATGCTGTTTGGTTTCAACTGCGGCCTCGACACCATGCTCACCCTCACCGGCGTGTCTCAGATAGAGGATGCCCAGCAGTACAAGGATAGTGAGGTCACCACCAACCACAACCTGGTGCCCGACTACGTGGTCGACACCATCGCAGATTTCCTACCTGCATTTGAGGAAGTAGACGAACAGAGCAATTGACCAGTTCTTCGCCTCCAGTACGGAGCACAGATTGCTTCTACTGCATTTCAAGTGCAATGTTTAGTCTGCCGTTTGCAAAAAAAAATCTAAATCTAAAGCTCCAAACCGACATGAGCAAAAACTCTGAATGCTCCATAACATCAAGGCGCTTTATGTTGTGACCGAGACGCGTCCTTGAAGTAATTAATCCAGCGCATACCCCAGTGTTTCTTCTTGTTGTGCTCATTTGTGACTTCACAGTTCCTCGTTGCTGTAAGTGTTTCTATCCATGTATGAATATACTGCACTTTCATTTTTGGTATTGGGTTTTGAACATCCAGAGGTATTTTTGTAAAGCCATGAATTGCTCTGTGACAGCATTCATGTGTTTAGGAGCAGGTTGCTTTAAAGCTTTGCCAAAAGGCGGACTTAGACATGTACTTAAAAAAAAAAAAACGCACAACTGTTTTCTTATGTTTGCCTGAGTGTGACTTCTCCTGCATTAAGAGAAGAACATAAACACTGTGTGAGCTCTTGTCAGCTCTGGTAGAAACTAAGAGGACAATCTGCCAGTCAGACGGGTAAAGTGTGTATTCACTTGGCCTTTCTGTCATGTCTGTACTACTTGTGCTGATATTCATCTGAATACAAAACAGCTTAGTAAATCATAGTTAGAAAGGTAGTGACACATTAAATGGTGGCTGGTCATACTGCACTGTTGTGGAACTTTAATGTTGTTAATGTTTGCCATATTAAGCATGCCAGCAACGGTACCGACAATAAACAACTTCAACCGTGATGTTTTTCCATCTTCTTCTCATTGTTTATTCTGCTTGTGTGTCTACAGTCAGTGCGATATAAACACCACAATCAAAAGAGAATATTCTTTTAATATTTTAAATGCAGTAGTTCACATAAAGGCAACACCATCTTTGCTATGTGACCTAATATACCTCAGCACAGTTTATTACAGGAGAGGTATGACAAAGCAATCATGTCCCTCAATGACTCGGAGCCTCGTGCTGAGTTTCAGGTGTTGTGGTGCTGAAAGTGAACCTCTGACTAATTTAAAGTCTCAATATGTGAAGTTAGCAGAACATCAAACCACAGTTAACCAGAGACAGATCTTTGTAGAACAGTGGAGTCAATCTGGAGGCTACTTTTGTGTCTCATGACTTCTGTAACACAATAAAAGACGTCCCCTTCAGTATAAACCTAAAATACATTAACATTTAAAAAATACATGTATAGTAGCATGTTAACAGGATTTCTGTAATAGTTTATTCTACATCATGTCTCGTGTGGCATTAGGTTCTCTGTGCTGAGGAACACAATGAAAGACAAACTGATAAGGACTTTGGTTGCAGTGAATGAGTCGTGTGTCGTTACTCTGGTCCACCCCGCTGCAGATTAAAGACCAAAAAAACAAAAAAAAACATGTCAGTCACGTGAACTCAGCAGGAAAATTCACAATGGATGCAGAGGAGGAAGAAACTTTGCTTATATCATGTGATTGGTGAACACAACAAAGACGCGTCATTATAGGTCCAGAATTCGTCACTTCCCCCGTCATCTGGTCCCCCCCCACACACACACACATCTTATGAAACAGTGGAACAGCTCCAAGACGAATGTTAGAACCTGTAGCCGTTTTAAGGCCAAAGATGACGATACAGGCTTATCTTATACTAAGGATAAAGGTTATGTTCTAACTGATAACAAAAAAAACCCCCATACATTTCTCACACACACACACACACACACACACACACACACACACACACACACACACACACACACACACACACACACACACACACACACACACACACACACACACACACACACACACACACACACACACACACACACACACACACACACACACACACACACACACTCTCACTCTCTCTCTCTCTCTCTCTCTCTCTCTCTGAGATGCAGGTTCGACCCCTCACCTGGATGAATTCCATTTCGTCTGCTGTCAGCGGCCTCCTGCGGTACCTCGCAGTGAGTAGCTGAATAGAGGCCAGGGTGTCCGGCGTGCCAGGTATTGGGGTCAAAGGTACATGAGATCTGGATATCTGAGGCGGTGCAGCAGCCAGAGGGGAGCCTTGAGCGTTGTGTGGTGCAAAGTTTACTGCTAAAGATTTCAATGCTTCTTGAGCTGGAAGAAAGAGGAAAAAGATTTCATTACTAAGACTGAGGAAGCAGAAAACATGAGGAAAACAGAAAATAAGGATGGATCAGGATTGTTAAAGTGCTGAAGCAAATGTTCTGTTGTAAAATCAATGTGATGGTTTCCTAATGTTTCAGAAAATAACGCTGTATGTAGGAATAGGTGCAGATTCTAATAAGAGCTGTTTAAGTAAGTCGTGCATCTCCAGTAGCTGGATACCTTAACTTGACATAAAGAGATGTGGACATCTTTAGTATACTATGAAACTAGAAGACAAAGGTCGACCAGTTACATCATCAACCAGAGGACTTGTTTGAGGTGTTTTCTTTATGCAGGTCACCAAATATGAATCTTTGACTTTCTTCATTCTTACCATTGGGCTTTGGGAGGTCATGTCTTTTAGGGAACTTGATCAGAGGAGCATGAGGACGAACAGCCTGAAAACACACACACACATTAAATCAAACAGAAGCTGTGTGAACAAAGGACTGCGTGATGATTAAGGGTCAGTTTTTGAAAAACCTCTCTGTTGAAGGGTGAGGAAATAGTTTGTTTGTCGTTTTGAAAGTATAAAAAACAAAAAACTTAAAAGCAAGTTTTCTTTCAAAACAAACTTTTCCCAGGAAAATTTACAATTACGTGTGGACAGGTTAAACCTTTTTCAGGACACGGTCCACCTTGATAACTGACACATGACACTACATCATATTCATCAAAATGTAGGTTTGAAGTGTGTCAGAGTGGCCTTCAATTAAACATTAAAATACATGTATTTTTAGAAACTATTTAAACAAATGTTTCTTTATTTGTTTAAGTTTAACATATCAGTGACGAACAGACTGATTTAGAATAGAATTGAAATATGAAACAAAAAAAAATTTGATGGACTGCAATTTAGATTATGTGACCCAGACAAACAGACACGTTTGATTTGAGACACTCAAAACAATCAAATGATTAATAAAAGTAAATGTTGTTTCAAAGATTTAAATGAATAAGACCACATGCACAGTGTAATAACTATGAAAAGCAGCCAAATGAATATTGTTGATTGTATTTCTGAGTTGTTTGCTCAATAAAAGACATTTGAAGTAATAAAAGTGAATGTTGATACATCACCCAGACAAACACTGCTGTCTCTCAAATCTACAGTAAGTCAGCACCGTACATACTATCCTCAAATATTTGGCAGTATTATGTAAAAACTGATTAAATGACTGAATCAACTGTGGGTGTTTTTATTCCACATCTTTCAACACTGTAAGTTAAATGTAGTCTTGAACAAAGTTAAGGACCTCCTTAAACAGATAAAAATCCAGCTGACAGACTGGACTGATGTTCCAGTGAAACCATTCAAACCAGTCTATAAACGACGTTGATTCACTTGGTAAAACACAGTGACGTTTTGTCAACATCATAAAACACATCTCACTACTGTGTCTTCCGCTTAAACAAGGACATCAACAAGGGTAAATGTTGTTTTAACGCTGTGACACGCTGAGACGACTAACTCACTTAAGTCCTCGAAAAAGAGAAAGATAACACTATTTATGAAGTGAAATTCACCGAAGCTCATTCCACTTGTAGCTGGAGTCATTAAGATGTAGAGATCAACGTTACCTGAATAACTCGGGCTGTTGGGGCTGCCATTTTGGAGCTGACTTTGCTCCCCATGACGACCTCACGTTTCCTTCCGGTATATGAAAAAAAAAAAAGAAGCTCCTTGTAGTTACTGAAAGACACCGCCAGATGGTGCCATTGTTATTCTAAACAATAAAGTCCACATAGATACAGTATATACCATAAGAGAGGCTGCAGGTTATGGTGCAGAAGAGGACATACACCTCATCACATGCAAATGAACCAGACACCAGTGGGTGATAACATTTAAATAACACAGCAGATAATGTTATCCTTCAGTACACGTGATAAAATACTGGACAAGGTAAATTAAAGATGTAGGCTGTTATTTTTATAAACCTTACATACAGATATTGCAAGTAGTTACCTCTCGGGTGGTTATAACAAGCGGCCGACAGATATGTGTCCTTCAATGTCAAATGTTCAGGCCATACTCCAGCATTAAACCTCTCTGGGAAGTAAGTTAGCCTCCTGACAGAAAGGATATACACAAATAAGGCAAATAAGACCTTATTCCGCCACTAAGCAAAACAATTCAAGGTCGAGGATAGCACTGAATGCACTTATTACTTATAAATCAATTAATAAGAAATACTATTTCCGGTGAGCTATATAAAAACAAATTCAAAACAAGACTACTGTGCTAGGCAAAACCCCCCTAACCTTAAATCCACTCCACCTTGTAAAAAAAATAGAAAACGGATAACCTGGTCATGTGGTCAAGACTTGTCCAATCCAAGACGAGGGAACCATCAGAGATGTTTTATAGCTAAAGATGTGTCACCAAAATAAAAAATCATCCATCGCACCTCTTCAAATAAATTTAATGCAGGAATTTTCTCGATGCTGCACTAAACATCATTACACATATGGTGCCTGTTTAATAGATAACGCAAAACTGTCAGTAGAGAAAGATGTAGAGCAAGTCGTGTGGGATTTTTTTGGGGAATCGAGCTATTAAACTCAAATTAAATTGTTCATGTTTCGTAGCTTGTTATGGTATCTGCTAGCTAGTGAAGCATCTTTACTTAAAACCATCCTTGTAGCCAATGTCAAGAATATTGGCCATTGTATCTGAACAGCGTCATCTGCTGGAAGCATATATCCTCACCGTTGACTTGTATAGGCCTATAAAATAAAATGTCCAAATACCCTTCACATCATGTTTGAAGTTATATTTTGGAGATTGCCAGTTGAATGCTATTTTGTCCAGGCCGACTATGCTGTTCACAATCATAACAGTAACAATAAAAAATGTTTAATCATTCAGGTGAGACTGTAGCTCATTGCATTGATTCTCTGTTTCGAATTGTTCCAAGTCTTTATTATATTTGCCTATTGAAAATATTTTTTGTGCATAGCTTGATGATAATATTTTCTCCACAGAGCAAATGATAGAGCAGAGATGGAAAACATCTGTAACCCCCACAGCATCCTGACACCCATTCACACAAGAAATGTATCAACAATCGAATAAAGATCTATTCACGTTTTATTAGATCTCATTTTATTAAACAAACTGGTCCATGGAAAGTAAAAGGGTCGTGACCTAAAGATGGGCCGACTCTTCACATAAAACATGACTGGCTTCACATAAACTACAGTTTAGCAATCATGCACAGAGCAGATGCAGGCTCTCGTGAAGATTTAGCCTCTAACATTATGTTTGTCAGGTCTCGCTCTGTATGCAGCCAGGGCACACCTCGGTGTTGCATAAGTAGCTGCACAGCATAAATGCTTGACTCAGTCTGAGGGAGACAGACTGGCTCACTGGTTCTTTGTCCTGCCGAACAGCTGCTTGAGTTGGTCCTGAGAGGTGGCCTCTTTCTGCTGCATAAGATCAGTGTGGCCCTTGGTGACACCCCAACCATCAGGGGAAGAAAGGGAGGGACAGAGGGGACGGCCAGAGGCTGGCTTCAGGTTTTCCCAGTAGTCACGGCGGGCTCTGCAAGAGATTAAAAAAAAACAACAGATAGCATTTGTTACTACATGTTGTTTGTGTGTATTTTTGATTTTCATTGACACATTGAAAGTTGCTTCTGACCTTGCTCTGACCCAGGGCTTGGTGTGCATCTCAAGACCAGCACCCCAGTTTCCATGTTTTTCTGATGCAGCAGGGAGGATGCCTCTCTCCTTTGCCAGCTCCTCTGCCACCGCCCTGATGTGATAAGGCTCAAACCCACAGCAGCCCCCAATGAAGCGGATGCCAGCATTGTAGGACTCCCTGGCGTACTTGTGCATATCCCAGCGGGTCAGGATCCTGGGCTCCAGACCTGAAGGAAGATTTATTTTTAATAAGCTAACTTGTGTCTTTTTTTGTTGCAAAAGTGGAATGTTAATCTTGTTTTATTCAACTTTTTTATTTTGTTAATTTCTAACATTTTATTTTTTATATACTTTTTGACGTTTACTCAAGATTGTATCTACTATTTTCAATTTTTGCTCTTATTTTCATATGTGTTCCTAAAGACGCACTTTGGGCTGCATGTTTAAATGTTAATATTTAAACAGAAACGTTATTAGAGGCAGTTTAACAACGTATATGATTACCGAAAGGGAATTCTGGCAGATCGATGAATCCCTGACAGCTGCAGTCGGGTGTGTGGAAAGCCAATGGCTGCACCATGTAGTGAGCCTTCAGCCCAGCTGCCTCTACTCCCTCCTTCATCATCTTGACAGCTTTCACGCAGGTCATGGGGTCAAAGTGACAGTTGACTCCGACAATCTGGGCACCTACAAGAGAGCATGCATTGGTGTGAGCTGACTGTCACAGATAAGCAATGAAAGAACACAAACTGTGGTTTGCACTTGTGTTCGATGAATTGACATCACTTTCAGACAACATTTTGGTAAGTCAGCAGAACAACTATTGGATAAACTTTTGGCAAGTTCCAGTTATGGACCTACTTCTTCATAACAGAAGAAGCTGATGATCCTATCTCATGTCTACTGATTGTAAATCCTACCTTTGTCATCTGTCACAAAGAGTTTATTTCAGGACAAGATGTGACATTATAAAAACTATTCAAGGTAAATCTTACTGTATTTTTAATAATAAAAAATAATGGGGTATGGGTTACAATTGATACATTTTAATGGAAATTATTTTGGCTAAGGTCAGAAAATGTATGCTGATAAAAGCTATGCTCATGGTTTTAGAACCCACCAGCTTTGACCAGTCTGACTGCGCAGTCTCCAGGTGAGACACCGTGCATGTCTCCCTCTGGTCCAATACACAGACATGCAGCCACAGGCTTCCCTGTCTCCTTCAGCGCCTCCACAGCCCACACGGCCTCTTCAACGTGCTCAAAGTACTGCAGGACACAGATAAAAGCGCTTTAATTAAACAACAAACAATCCATTAACACAAGAAAAAAAAAGGAATGAACTCAGTTGCCTGTGTTGTAAAATTTGAGTTTTTAATCTCTACCTCAGCAATAAGGAAGTCCACGTCTTTCTTGATGAACACATCCAGCTGTTTCTTAAAGATGGCCTTCACCTCTGTCTCACTCTTGCAGCTCAGGTAGGATGGAGTCTGACACACTCCACCTGCTACCAGAGCATCGCCTTCATTGGCAACTTGACGGGCTAAGTCGCAGGCAGCCTCGTTGATCTGAGCTCCCTGCAGAACAAAAACAAAAATTATGAAACGCTAATCTCGCAAACCTGATGAACAAAAGGGAGTTTATCAGGAGAAATATGATTTCCATTTTATTGGATGTTCCTAATAACATTGCTTCTTTAGTATTAACTTTGTGCTTAAAATGTTTTGACAAGGGAATTGCACATCTTTTATCATTGAACTGATGACAAGCAATGTTCAGTATATTCTATTCTTCCTATATAATTGGTATTATGATCCTTTACACTTACAGTGAAGCTGAGCTTGTTGCCTCTGTTCTCCAGTTTGTCATCACTGGCGTAGAAAGTGAAGGTCTGCATGACGTTGGCTCCAGCCCTCAGGAACTCCCTGTGCAGCTGACGCACTGAAAAAAATTGCATTATGTATGTAAACATACAAGGAAATCCCTCTAAACTGCAAAACAAGGTGTGCTGCACGAATCAGCATACAGAGGACAATGAAGACACCATTTTTGGCTAGTAAAATATAGGTAGTCTCATAGCTGCTTCTTACCTGCTTCAGGGTGCTCTGAGGCAGCTTCAGGGGTCCAGGGCCCGGCCTTCACGTAGCCTCTCTTCTCCAGAGCAAACACGAAGCCTCCATCACCAATCACGACCTCTCCAGCGTTAAGACGCTCCAAGACTCCCTGTGACAATGCATCAATACAAGCTTAATATTAGGATTTGATGTGATACCAGCTAACAAGCTTGTTATCATCTCTGCCCCAAACTGCATTTGGCCCCACCAACTGCTCACATGAATCCTTCATCAGATACAAACATGTCAGAATATTTATTTTTGGCTTGGTGAAAAGTCACACGTTAAGATAACATGTCTAGAGGAATGAGGAAACCAGTTAAAATTTGTATCTATGCCTCGTGCATTGTGGCTTCCCAGGTCCAGTGCCGCAAACCCCCCTTCTCTTAATGACCCCGAGTCATCAAGACAGTGAGTCAGCGAGACTGCAGCACATGTCTGAGAACAGCTGCAACACTCAGAATGACTTAAAGACCTGCGCCTATAGATTTAAAGATGCCAGGTGGTCAAAGAACAACTTTTAACTTTATGTAAGCATTAAACTGATATTAGTCTTATATTTTAACTTCTTGTTTTTTGTGTTTCAGAATAAAATATGCACAAATGACATGCATGCTAAGATCTGAAAGATGATTTTTTATGTTTTCTTTCCTTTAATGTTTCATGTCTGTTTGCCTCCTGCATTGGGATAGAGGCAAAACTCCAAAAAGCCACATCTTTTGTATGGATAATAATACAAAGTTTGTTTGTACATTTGTGTTACCTGTTATATTTAATTACTTTTATATTCCAATGAGCGTGTTGGAGTTTGGATCTGATGCATCTTGGCAGAAAAGGATGCAAAGCTTTACAACTTGGCATCCTGACACTTTAATGCTCGGCATTCCACAAAACTACTTCAAGTTATAATTCATATTGTGGCTATATTCCACAGAAAAGTCCAGAGAGCATACAGTCTTTTTTTCACAAAAGTCCATACATACCTTCTTTCCTGGTGCCATAATCCTGCAGCTGTGTGGACCCCTTGACTGTTCAGACTTTGAGAAGCTGAAGCAACATTAGGGTGAGCTGAGGGCCACTATAAATCTCTCTGAAATAGGGGAGGGGTCTGAGGAAGAGACTTGCTGATTGGCAAGTTACACAACTGCAATGTTTACTCCCTCTCCTCCCCTCTCTCACTGAATGAGAGTATTGTGAGTGTGTGCAACCAGTGGGATCCAGATTAATTATGGTTGTCGGTGGCTTTTCCCCCCTCTTCCTGTTTGTATGTGGGTTACTTTTTTTGGACCCTGACTAGACTGAAGACTCATAAAGTCCAACTTGATAGTGGAACTAAAAAGAATCAAATCCCTTCTGAATCAAGGCAAACATGAATGTTTGACAATTTATTTGATTACATTTATAAGTAAAGGCACCACATTATAATAATCTGTGAATTGTTTGTGGTTGTTGCAGTGCAATGACAACACATACTCATCGAATTCAGTAACAAACTGAGGTTTATTGTTTTTGGGGTTTACATAGTAATACTCCACCAGTGGAGCATCGCTGTTACAAGTGCTTTTAATCTCCAAACTGAACATGGAAAGTCTTCCTTCCTTCCCTCTCAAATCCCTTCTTTAGTTGGCTGAGTGAAGGGATGGGTGCCTTAACATTTCTTGCTCTTTCTTGCTCATGCGGAGGACTTGGCCTTCTTCTGCATCTCTAGCAGGTGCTTCATTTCCTGGGAGCTGGTGGCCTCTTTGTGCTGCATAAGATCAGAGTGGCCCTTGGTTACACCCCAGCCCTCTGGTGTGGACAGGGAGGGGCACTTTGGACGTCCTGATGCCGGCATGAGATTCTCCCAATATTCACGACGGGATCTAGGAGAAAAAAAAAAAAGACAGGTAACACAAAGCAATAAGGTGCAACATTGTCTTTTCCTTTTTTGCACATTAGGGATGACTTACCTGGCTCTGACCCAGGGCTTTGTGTGCATCTGCAGGCCAGCACCCCACATGCCATGTTTGTCTGAGCCAGGGGGCATTATGCCCCTCTCTGTTGCCAGCTCCTCTGCCACAGCCCTGATGTGATAAGGCTCAAACCCACAGCAACCCCCAATAAAACGTATGCCACTCTTATAGGCCTCCCTGGCATACTTATGCATGTCCCAACGGGTCAGGATCCTGGGCTCCAGGGCTGAGAGCACAAGAAAAAATAAAAGGGGACATAATGTATGTGAGCAGCTGTCACTGACACGCCTGTCCCTCTTCTATTTCAATGGTCATGAGAAACATATTACCAAAAGGGAATTCTGGAAGATCAATGAATCCCTGACAGTTGCAGTCAGGTGTATGGAAAGCCAGAGGTTGCACCATGTAGTGAGCCTTTAACCCGGCCTTCTCCACTCCCTCCTTCATCAACTGTACAGCTTTCACGCAGGTCATGGGGTCAAAGTGGCAGTTGACTCCAACAATCTGGGCACCTGCAAAACAGAGGGATGTGGTTAAGCAAAAAAAAGAAAAAGGAAACCACAAATCTTGAGGTAAGGCAGATAAAACACTGCATAAAACATGAATTTGATGAGGTATTTCAAAATCCAGCAATGGCATTTCGAAATGTTATCTCCACCTAACTTTGGAACCGTCCAGAAACAGGCCTCCTGGCAAGCAGCTGCAGTACAAGACTCCGACTTGTCTACTCGACTACACAATTAATTATGCAAATGTGTGCATAGCATATATGAACTCACCTCCCATACAATGTTGTTAGGAACCACAAATGTTGCAGATTAAACTGTATGTATGTGTGCTGTAAAGATGGGCAGTTTTAACATGGGACTGTACCGTGTTTCCTTTGTTGTCCAGCCTCAAGTGAAAAGGAACAGATTTATTTATTTTTTGCCATATTGGTTTAATTTTGGTGGCTGCTGTTTGTAAAATACTTACCAGCCTTTACCAGACGGACTGCGCAGTCTCCAGGAGAGACACCGTGCATGTCTCCCTCTGGTCCGATACACATGGAAGCAGCCACTGGCTTTCCGCTGGTCTTCAGCACTTTCACGGCCCACTCGGCCTCCTCCACATGCTCAAAGTACTGCAAAAGAGACACGACACTCTCACCACCGGGCACGTATGTGCTCCACATATCGCATGTTGGATTAATGTGGAATTAATACGACTTCATAAAATGAAATACGACATAAATCCACCTCAGCGATCAGGAAGTCCACATTCTTTTTCAGGAAAACATCCATCTGTTTCTTAAAGATGGCCTTGACCTCTGTCTCACTCTTGCAGCTCAGGTAGGATGGAGTCTGACACACTCCACCTGCGACCAGAGCATCGCCTTCATTTGCTACTTCTCTTGCCAGGTCACAGGCTGCCTCGTTGATTTGGGCCCCCTGAACAAATGAGACAAGTATGGATTTATTGATCCTCAAAAAGGGGTGATGTGAAGTTTAAATTGCTTTAGTTGCGCACTCACAGTAAATTTTAGGCTCTGACCCCTGTTTTCCAGTTTGTCATCACTGGCGTAGAAAGTAAAGGTCTGCATGACGTTAGCACCTGCTCTCAGGAACTCTCTGTGCAGCTGACGCACTGACAGAAACGTTCAGATTTGAACATTTTAAGGGAAAACATGTTGCTTTTGAGTTTGTGCATTCAACATGAACTTAATGTAATTTTGGATACAATATATAAGTTTGCTGCCTAGCTTACCAGCCTCAGGGTGTGTGACCGTAGCCTCGGGAGTCCATGGCCCGGCCTTTACATATCCCCTCTTCTCCAGGGCAAACACAAAGCCTCCATCACCGATCACCACCTCCCCAGTATTCAGCCGCTCAAGGATCCCCTGTTAAATCAGCATTTGACCATCTACTATTAGAGGTTTATAATATGGTTGATGGATCACCTAATAAGTCTAAAAGAAAGGGCAATTAAACTGAAAAAAATCACAAATAAGTATTACAGCACATAATATTGCAGCTCCAATGTAGTATTGAGTTACAATGTTATGTATTTGTAATATGTACAATGTTATTTCATAAACCACATAAAACCTGCACAAACACACGTTTCTTACAACACCACAGTCCAACAACAAATAGGACAGCTATGACAATGTTCTTAAAGCCCTACACAGCAGGTTAGTCTATATCTGCGATGAGAGTTAGTTTTACCTTTTTTCCAGGTGCCATCTCTTTTTCCCAGTTTCAGTTGCAGCACTTGGTAACAGCGAACCCCTTTTTAGCACAAAGAGTGCAGAAAGTCGCTCCTCACCAGTTTTATACTGATGGGTGAATAATGGTGGACTTCATGTCTGTGCCAAGTTGTAATTGCCACATGTTTGTCTGGACATTGTGCAACATAGCCAGGCTCAGAGATCAATAAGGATGGCATGGGGTTGTAGAAAGATGGGGGCAAGAGAAATTGTTAATTGTGTTTAATATATTTGTATAGATAATTATATTCCTACGTTAAACATTCACTCACTGTGTTTTTAACTACAATGTGTGGAGCAAATTAGAGTGCAAATTGAAGTGCAGGTTTAGTAAAACGGATGACAACATCTTAATTGCATAACACACACACATTAAAAAAAATAATAATAATAATAAAAAAAATAAAAATAATAATAATATATATATATATCTATATATATATGCCTTCCTAGTTTGAATGAACTTAAAATGCCTAAGAGATAAGGTTGTGTCATACACTCGGTCCAAATGCTAAAATCACTGTTAGTCCTGAGACACAACACTGATGTAATGTGTAGAGCTTGACTGAAGCTTCTATATGATGTGGACTAATGTGGATCCAATCCCATATTTAAACATCACATAATAAGCACAAAAAACTATTATTTGGTCGGTCTGCACAAAGAAGCTATGTACTATAGCAGACATAAGCTTCAGACATTTTCATCATAAAGATCATCCAGGTATAGATTTCATGTTCTAGTAAAAATGTAATGACATTATAGTGTATTCATTTTGAGAATTTCTTGTGTTACTTGTCGTACTCTACAGAAAAATGAAGTTTATGTGAGTTAAGCTGTAAAACGTTCAAAGTTTTTGGATGCATTGAACAAGGTTATTAAATAAGGAAGAAATAAACAGTTACATGATTAAGAAATAAGATTTCAATGTTGTGACAGACCAGAAAGTTATGAAAATGCTGTATGCTCGTATGTAACATGACTTGTCCTGCACACGGTCTTCATTTCTCTCCCTTTTTTCTCTATGTGTTAGACACGTATTATGTACAAAACACACACACACACACACACACACACATACACACAGCCATACACACACACACACACACACACACTCACATACACACAGCCATGCACACACACACACATACTCACACACACATACACAAAGCCATACACACTCATACACGCACACACACACACACACACACACACACACACACACACACACACACACACACACACACAAACCCATGTGCACGTAAACACAAACACACTCAAAAACATTGGAATATTGACCTTCAGTAGAGTGGTGGCTTGTAGTTCTGTCAGCTCTGGGTTTTTCCAGTTCCAGGTGGAATGTTACACAGCACTCCATCAGGTGTTTATCAACAGAGCCAAAGTTCAGAAAAAAAAACCTTTATCTGAACTCCACCATTGGATTTCATGAGCTTGCATTGGAGTTGCGCAGCTCCCCTTCCCCACCATTCCTGTTTCAAACTTCCTTATGTAAAAGGGTTCAGGTCAGTTTTCTGTCTCAATGGTAGGCCAGTCCTATAAACTCATGATGTGCTAAAGGCCACCTGAGATGGTTGGACTTTAGCTCAACCAGTGAATCAAAAAGCTGTGCCTTTACTGGTCAACTACTTTTTCCTCAACAACGGTTCAGAAGTAACATCCACAATAGAGTAAATGCACAAATGTCTTTCTGTCTCATGATACATTTTACGTTCATGCGTCACAGTTTCAACTGCATTGCTTGAGGCAGGGACTTATTTGCAACAAAGAGGTGGTAATCCTCTGTTTTGGCCTGATGCAATGACTCAGTTACTGGGAGCTTCACACATGAGTTTCAAACCACCCCAAGTGAATGCAATTCTGAGTTCCCCAAACCAAACGCTCTTCATCCTGGCTGCACCTTACAATGCTGCCCATTAAAATCAAAAACATTAACAACAACAACATCAGAAGACAACATCCATCAGGGACATATCTGACGTTTTGTGAAGCTACAGACACAGCACCCTTTTTCACAACTCCTCATAGCAGTTTCCACTAAAAAGGTTCTAGACATGGCCCACTAAATTTAAAACAGTCCAACTTGTTTTACAATTATAGAGTCAGTAGCTTTTTCCTAAATAAAATGAAGACTTTAAAAATAGTAACTGCTTATCACTTATTGGCCTTCCTACATGTGTGGTGGTGTCTCTGAAAACATGTCCGCTGCCTGGATTTAGATGGAGTTTTTGGTTCAGTTGATATGGGATGTTTTTGGCAAGGAGCTGGTGCATTTTTCCCAGCCAATGACAGCTGCAACAAACATTTCTAATGACTCTACTTTTAATATCTTCTACCTACCATCGTTTCAGGAGGGGCAGGCAGCGGGAGCTGGAATTATCCCTGAGTGAAATGCTGTGCTGTATTTTCGTGAAGGTGTCGATTACGGTCAAATAAAGAAGACCACTGTTGGAAGTGACATTCAGTAGTGAAGAAGGTTATTAACCAAGACAAAGGGCGACAAAAAATAAATTAATTAAAAAGTTTGCTCAAGGCATTGTACTTAAAAACAGCCATTAATAAGAAAGAAAAACAGCCTGATTACACACATGCACGCACACACACACGCACATGCACGCACGCACACATGCACGCACGCACACACACACACACACACACACACACACACACACACACACACACGTATATATATTTATGGTGTTTCTGGTGTAGCATTTGTCGACTTGTTTGAATGTGTATATATGTGTGTCCATATAAGTGTCAGTGAAGTGCTGAGACAAGCAACAAATCTAAACACTGGGAAAGATCTCAAATTCCAAGTGTGCCCTGAGCCACAACTATGAAAATAACTCCAAATGCACAAAAGTTACCACTGCTCAACATGCCCACTGCTGATATTCCATCATGTCGGGCTTTAGCAACGTGCAATGAATGACCAAAGACGCTCTGAATGATACATAATTGATTGAAAGCTGTTTTTTCTTGTTCCAGGGATCTCCTTTTTTTTGATACAGGATTGAGTATATCACAGAAGCACCACATAACCATTATGACAAGCTCGCTAGTGTGAGGTTACAACCGAGATACAGTTCTATGAAGTCTATTTAGATGTAGTAATTCTACCTTATCCCATTTCTCCTGAGATATTTGAGCAATTCCAATTGGAGTATCAGGCGTTGACCAGCAGCTGTACTGAGTGACATTTTCTCTTTGCTGCTACAACTAGTTCTCGCAGGCTCAGACTGGAAATGACGCCGGCTGTGCAGTTGTAAAGGGACCAAAGGCTAAGGCAGAGGGTGAAAGGACAAGAGGGGAGACTGTTTGATTGGGGAGGGGGTCTGCAATAGAGCTCGAAGAAGGTTGTAGGGGTAAGGATTGGGGGTGAGACCTTCTGGGAAAATAACCAGATCTGAGGCCTTATGATAGAGGTGCTGTGCTCGTTTTCAAGTCACATGTCAGGTTATTTCAGAGATTAAACAAATTTGAAAAGTGACTGACCTGGGCTGACACTGATAAAGTTGTGGTTAATTATTGACTACTTAAAGACTGATAATGTATGTTGGAATTGTCACATGCTCTATGACCAAGTGGCAAAAGAAAAGAACAGAGAAAATTCAACACATTTTTCTTCTCGAAAAGCGGTAACGTTATATCTTTGGAAGCTACAATGCAACTTAGTATAGTAATGCTAGTTTTTACTTATTACTTGTGTTGCGTTACTCTACATTCCTCTACTGATATACTAAAGGGACTCTGTCTGTGCCACAGCAGACCCCTGTTTACCTCCACCCCTTTCTCTGGTCCAATCACAGCTCAAGCTGAAGAAGACACTCCAGACTGTCCATTCTTTGTGGATTTTTATACCACAGAACAATACAAAGGGAAATAGACATTAAGTAAGCTAAAACACAAAAAGGAGAGAGAGAGAGAGAGAGAGAGAGAGAGAGAGAGAGAGAGAGAGAGAGAGAGAGAGAGAGAGAGAGAGAGAGAGTGAGCAATAGTGACAGAGAGCACTCAGTGACTAACCTGCTGTCGTGGTCTTTACGTGCATGTTCCTTATCTCTGTTGTCTTCAGACTGCTGTTAACATATAGCTGCAATGAACTCATCTCAATCCAACTGATATGCAAACAGAAGGTTAAAAGTAGCATTGCATTACTGCTTTGTGACACAAGAGGGCATGAGAGTTAACTTTCTCGAGCAGTGGCGTTTCACTCTTTTTATATACAGAGAAGAAAAGATTAAATATTGTATTTCCTTTACAATAAAGATATTCAAGGTCACTGAATGCTTTAATCAGTATTGAGAAAAAGGTTCATGATTACATCTTATTCCAGTTGAACACTTTAAAATGAGGTCTCAGAGCTCCCAAAATAAGGGAACATCCTTTAGAAAACAGTTTATGTTTTTAACACTGAGGCTGTTCTTCTGGCTCCTGGTACCACAATATGTAATACTTTTATACATTATTACCGGTATGTGTTATTATTGCTGGTACTTATAATTGGGGCAGCAGTTTCCCAGTCTGTTGAGACTTGTTAGGTTTTGGGAACAGGAGAGTGGCTTACAACTCCACTTATACAGACTGATAATGATGATGATTCTGTAAAGAAACGTGTTAGTGACGTTTTATTAGGGAGCCATTCCTTGTAGGAACAATAAGGTGAAAGGAGGACACAGGCAGATCAGGCAGATCATGAAAGTGCCAATGAGTTTCCATCAAGCATCAGTTTCCATCAAGAATCAACCTACAGGACTGAACATGGAGCCGATTGATTTATTTTTTTAAATAGGGACAGTTTTGGAGTGAAAATCTTGTGAACAATTTAGGAGTGCCCCAAATTACTTTTATAACCAATTAAGGCTGGCACCAAAACTAAGTCCCATTACAACTTTCTAACTATAAGCTTATGAATCAACCATGGGCTTTAGACTGTGTAACTGTATTAAATTAACATTCATCAATCGCTTACTGCTCTCAACATCCACCCTGTCATCTGCATTTGGTCACTTTTGGCTTCAAAAACCCATATTGCAGGGCCACGATGCCAAGCCAGAGTCCTCAAATTAGAAATCCACAAACAAATGGATGACATCACGGTGGCTAAGTCCAACATTACACACAGTCTTGGGTTTTGGTTTTATGACTAATCATGTCTATTTGTGTCTTGTCTGTAACTGTTAATTGTCTATTTTTATACAAAAGTAGAAAAAACTGTTTTTCATTCTATAAAAACTCCACTTATTAATAATCTATAACTATTGACCCATCACACACCTGCACATTTGTATCCATAACAATCCACTGTAAGAGGCTACATGTGTTCAGCACATAAACCTTCATGCAGAACATGCACAGTGGTTTGATTTGAGCCACTAAACCAGTTGCTTAACAACAGTTGGACATACAGTATGTTGCACATTGAAAACAGGAGAATAAGTGTTTGAACTAACACACTTGTCGTTTCCTATAATGGAGCAGCACCACACCTTTTCATTACCCTCTGCTACTCACTAAAAAGATATAAAGAGCTCTACAGAGGGCGTAACTTATCTTATAGCATGTGCCTTTTAATTTCAGAGCTTGACTGTATAGAGAACTGAACAACTGCATCCTGATAAATCTTGAATGAACAGTATATCAAAAGAAAATGCTGGAAAGTGTAGCCAGGTGGGTCCATTAAAATCTGTGACTTGTATTACATGAAGATTAAGTCATTTGGATGAGCATGTTTATAATCGACAAAACAATTATGTTGTTTTGGGGATTTTTTTTTCTTTTTTCATTTCAAAATACAAAATAAACAGTAAAATGCCTAGGGGATGAGTTCCTTCAAACATCACACTGAGTTAGCCTGTGTATGTTATTTCTTCATTGTTTGTTAGCAACCACAGACATGCTATCCAAACACAATTCATGAAGTCACCTGTATCCCAGAGCCATATTTATTTTGGCAAAACACAAAGAACCGAAACACTTGGAAAGTCGAGTTTCATTTTGTTGCTTAATGCAATTTCATGCTGCAGCGTTCAAGTTCCTTCCTGGTGTCTGCAGGTTGATTAATATGTGGAAGATTAGCGAAAGCAGGTTGGTAAGATAAATAAAACTTGGATAAGCAAAGACAACACATATTTATAGAGCTACAGTAATGCTGAGCCAAAGTACGCTTGCTCAAAATGTCCTTAAAAGACTATTTCAGGATTATTTGTCTTTTTTTGTTTGGTTTGGTTTCTTCTCTTACATGCTATTAGATACAACTTTTTTTTTAATTGTAGATGGTAAAATTGTTTTGTTGTCCACAAATCGCCTTTTATTGTTGTAAAGCATTTTGTGATCCTTATCTGTGAAAGGTGCTCTATAACTAAACGTTACTTACTTACTTACTTACTACAGCAGATAGACATCAAAGCATGTGCTTCCTTATTAAATTGTGACTGTACTCGTCCATCATATAGCAGGGCTATAACCAATCAGTAATGTTCCTCTTTGCTGTGCTTCTGTGGTCCAAAGCAACATCTCACCTTTACGCCATACCTTATTTCCATCGCATGTCTTTGACCTCTTTTCCAACATCGACTTGTATAATACTGGGAAATCCCTGAGAAACAGAGATGGAAATGATGGATTCTCCTTCTCTTTCTGACCACAATGCTGCCCACTGTGTGTTTATGTTTGCCTCACTGTACTGAAGCATTCTAACCCGAAACAAACTGGACTCTTTCTACAAGGATTGGCGGTACAAGGATGAGAGAACAACACAATTTTAAGGAAGATAAAGTTCTGCTGAGTTTTGATAAAAGTGATAATAAATGTTTTGTCAACTTGGCACGTTACATTCGCCCTATTCACACATGCACAAAACTCCTGAAAATGAAACCAACATTTTCTGGGTGAGCTGCATGTGTGAATGAAACCACACGGAGATTAAAAAAAAAGAAAACACACAATATCTCAATTTAACCAAAAAATCTCTTTAACCCAAGTAAAATGCCTGCATGAAGGTAGGGGGAGCTGCTGTCTGAATGCAGCAGGATATATTCAGGAAAATTACGTGAATATCCTGTGACCTGTGCACAAATATGGAGATGTTTGTGCATGTCACAAGACAAGGGGGATATTTTGCCAAGTGTAAAGGCCTAGAAGTAAAAGCATGAGTGAATCAATCATTCATTATCTTTATGTCAAACTCCTTAATATAGTTGTAGGCTAAAGATGTGTAACCCGCATTTCCAAGGAAGGGCAATATTCGTTGGAAAAAAAGCATTCAGTTGAAGCCATGTTGGGGCCATCTAATGTAAAAAAAAAAAAAAAAAAAAGTGTTGAATTAAATCTCCTTTATGCTCTGTTTTAGTCTCCACCAATATTTTTTGGGAAACGTTGGAAGGAGAGAGTCGGCGGTGACATGCAGTGAAGGCTTACTCCAAAGTGTTTAACATGTCATTTTAAGATAACATCATTTATAATGTTCAAGCACTTCACACATTTGAGATATCTAAAGCCCTTTTAACATTGCAAATTGGAGGCAAGCTATTGAAAACCCTGTTACACCTCATCTGCAATTTTATTGGCACAGAGTCCTTCTGCAGCTGATCTGCCAGTACGAGAGGTTTAATAAATGTGTAATGTCAAGGCTCACAAGCCACTGAGCTGTACATGAACAGCTCCCTTTGTTTTAAGTCTTTCCATGAGTGCTTCTTTAACCCTGCGACGGGATGTAAAATCACACACTTAACGCTGGGAACTTTGTTATAGCTATGGGAGAACAATCCAAACAAATGAGCAAAAACTAATTTTCAACTTACTTTATCTTATAAAGAGTATGAATTCTTATAACATTATTCATTCAATTGAAACGCAAAGGTCTTCTGTTCAGAAAAAAAGCTTTGGAAGCTAAATACCACTTACAATTGGGAGTTTCAACAATATATAATTGATGGATTACTACTGTAATCAGCACAATTATACCAGTCGTTACATTCACACATATCTAAACTTATATAAGCTATTTGCACCATCATGGCGATATATATCTGCACTGAATGCACGACTTCCACACAGCCACTAACCACTCAACCCATCATCATCATCCCAGTTTCCCATGGAGTTACCCTGTAGCTATAAGATCATCCTCCTGCCTCTGAGACCGTAGAGCTATCTTGACCACACTTCTCTATTTACAGACTTCTTCTGCCTCCCACGGTGTTCTCACCATCATGACACGCACAGGCTGGTCTGGTGGGGAAAAAGGAAGTCCTGGAGGCCGGGTTCGACCAAATGACACAGTTGAGAAATCAGGCGCCATGTGAGCGGGGAAACAAACTGCAGAGATCGAGGTCTGAGACTGTGAAGAATGTCAGGAGGGCGGCGTGAAGACCTGCACTTAGCAACTCCCACTGTAGCATCCCAGAAAGGAAATGAGAGCTGCTGTTAACAGGCTGGGGGGAAGAATGAATGTTTTTTTAAGTCAGGTTTGTATCGAAAATAACAGAAATAGCATGCAGCAAGAATGTAGCAGTAAATACCAGAGTGGTGGAACTCCTAATGTTCGAGTTGCAGTCACAAACCCTGCCAAACATGGGGGTAAGCCTAAAAAAGCATGATGACGCATGTGAATCATACAGCATAAAAAATGAATCATAAAAATGGTCCCAAGCAGACCACCAGTGTTGATTCATTCTGGATTTTTTTCTTAGCTTAATTTCTGATCTACAAAATCTATGAAAAAAAACCTCTTATTTACTGCAGACATATTGGCATGTATGTTAAATATTTACACTAGGTTGTTCTTGTATATAAAGTATATCATATGTTTAACCAAAAGATCACCATGAAAATGTGGGCTAATAAGGATATCTTCCAAAAAAACTGCTAAACTGATTAGATTATTGTAAATTTAGCAGAAAAGAGACAACATTTAGACTGTAAGGAAATACTTTTACCTGGCACAGAAAAGCTGATTTTCCTCTCAGGACAGTTTGCTTTCTCAACATCACAGCTGCAATTTGCTGCAGAACGTTTATTAAATTTGGATGATGGAACATCTAAATAAAGATACACGAAGTTGAACATTTGCAAGACCTCAGACAACGCTTAGATACTTTTTATTCTCATATTAACTCACTATAAGAACATGAACTTAAAAGTCCTTGAATGGAGGAAGTTAAAGTCTTCATCAATCGTTCTTGTTACTGGCACATGTTCTTCAAATGATTTCAGAGTAAGATAGGGCATTTATACCGACAGTTAGTTCACATTACTTTTAACATATATGAAATGATTGACAAACATGGCTAAACAACTTTGAAGATAACGTAAATCTTCAAATAAAAGCCCATCCCAATTCCCTTTTACTAGCTGTTGTGCCATGTTTTGACAAATATGAGCAGGTCTCAGTTAGAGGCCCCCATTTATTTAATGTTGATTTGTTTGTGGATTAAAAATATATTCAGAAAGTTCTCTCACTCTCTTCCCCACAGTGCATTTCAATGGTATGGATGGGCAGTCTTATAACGGAAGATCAAAATCATGACTTGTAATTTAATTTGTTTATCGATGTCCTGATTGTGTACTCATAATCAATACTCAACATTCTTTCTGGTGTAAATTTTAAATGTTATTGTCTTTCTCACCTTTGCTATGCACCAGTAAAGAAACAACTCAACTTTGTTAAGAGCCTGTCTCATATCAACGCCTATCTGAAAAATAGGCATTTAATTACTTATTGAGAAGTAAATAAAAACGTGGACTATTAATTGGAGTTTTATGGTAATGTAGAGGGATAACTTCGAGGGAAAAACAAATATATGATATCATACTTCATTCTAATAAATGAGATCTGCATGAAGAAGCTTGTAGTTTGTTTAACCATCACAGAGAAAGTTAAAGTGTCATTATAAATGTGAGTTTGCTGCCGTATGTTGCTCAGTTTGATTAACTCGAGTGCCCATTTAGGTGATATCAAGACAATCAGATGTTTTTAGTGAGACTTAGAGGCAGAGACATTCAAAATAATATGAAACACAATAAAACAACGTTTTTCCATCATCAGCAAAACACAAACAACGTTTAATGAAACTGTAGTTAAGATTAGTAATCTTGTTTTTAGGGACTTTTAACTGCTATTCAAGCTGTATACTTATATGAACTTCCTGCCACAGTGTATCACCGTTACCATTTTACATAGCATACAAACCACATAATCCTATTTAAACATCCAGTTTGGGGCCTGGTGTCATATGTTATTCCCTGCAGCAGTGACTTGAACCTTTCTAAAACTTCATACAGTCCCAGTGTGAAAGTCTCCTCTGAGTTGTCACAGTTCCACAGACCACAATGTAATAAATTTTAAGTGTGGTTTGTGTCTCCAGCTCAGCTCCCTGGGTTGTTAGAAAGAAAACAACAGGAAGAGAAGAGTAGAGAGTAAAGCCTATGATCTGAAATGTTTTCTGGAGCGTTCAGTAATGAAAACAACTAACAGTATTTGTTTCTACAACCAATAATAATTACCCAAATACTACATTCATGCAACCGTTAGCATTTAAAAGTTCCAAGGTAACATTAACATTAGCTAGGAATTCACTCCTTTAGCGTGTACTGGGTATTTTTTTTTAATGGTTATGTTATGGCAAAGCCTTGGTTTAACATTACCATAACGCCGACTTTATTAGTAGCCTGTGCATTTTTAATCTTAGAAATAACCGAAGGAGTTAGATAAAATCCTGAAACCACTAAACTACATAGCTCCAAAAATGGGAAACTCCACAGCTCAGCCTATTAGAAACAACTTTGATTTAGGTTAACTAGATTTCTTCTAATTATTTTTGAGTAAATTGCATAGCAGCTCATCTAAGTAGCCTACTAGTATCAAGAAATAATGAATCCACTTATGAGTAGGGGTATCTCCAAATGAACAAGGAGAACGTTTAATTGAAATTCCAGACATCACTGCACTTCGTTTACTATGCTGATGAATACAAAGCTGATAGAAACGCGTGATAAATAATAGAGGAAGCCTTTATTGAATGAGTTCATGGAAGTCATCCTATTTCTCATCATCAGTGAAACTTTTTTCTTCTTCGTCTCCGCCTGACAAACGGGGAGGGAAAAAGGGGGGAGGGAGAAGAGGAGAAAGCGTGACGTCAGATGTTTAGTGGGACGTCTTTAAGTGTGAGGGTGAGAGTGGAAGAATAACGTCCTGAAAAAAAGGAGAGTTGTTGAATGAGTTTTCGGTAAACCGGAGCTGAGCTGCCCTGGATCACAAGCAGAGCTTCATAACGAAAGGAAAAGTTCTTCACAAGGCGCGTGCTCACCATCTACACCTTGACTGCACGTGAGTAGAGGACGATGCAAGCAGCAGACGTCATGTGGATGTTTATGGCACTGACTTCAATCGTGTCGATGACTTGTACACACAGTATGAGTACCGGCTGTTGCTGAAAATGTCATGAATGAAACTTTTATGGATTGATTAACATGTTTCTTGTCTAATGTTCCTCTGTGTGTAACAGCTGCTTTGAGCTCATTTGTTTTCACCTTGAACAGTGATTTTTCTATGTGGTAACTTGGACAGTTGAAGTTTGCATTCTTAATCCACAGAGAAACTAAAGTGACAGCCACCTCAAAAACTAACTGTTTATATTTGGACACTTCCTGCAGGGGTGTGGATTTGCACATCCCTTCAGCCAATTGTTTTCAGAGTGAAAGATATGCAGTTGCAGAGCATCAGTCAAATCGTAATCATTTTGACAGGCCAGGTTATAGCACAAACACCAGGGATTTAACTTCGAGTCTAAATGCATGTACATAGGTGAACATACAGCTATAAAAAAGAACAACAAATATATACATTATGAAAAATGTAAACAGGGGGTGTCGTATTTAAAGAGTACTTTCATATGACAAGATTGTATTTAAGCAATGACTATAATAACAGCAGTTTGACATAACAGTACATCCACACCTCCAGTAGAAGCCTAACCTGTTATTTTGGCCCTTCAGTATTGTTTTTATTTCTCAATCTATCGGTCAAGTGTATAAGTCCACACAGCAACTTTGCCTTCTTCTTCTACTTCCACCACAACCTCATGTCCTTGATGTACAGTGAGGAGGAGGAGAAGAAGAAGGAGGAGAATGTCCATCTGTATGAGAGAGCCACCCATGGAGCTCTGCGCCTGATACACACGGTGTAAAGAGAGGGGGAAGTGGTACTCCGTCATAAACTAAACAAAGCCAGGAAAATGCTCAGTGTTTATTCTAGCTGAGTTCAAGGACAAACTGCTGTGATGAGAGGAGGGAATCACTGCCACCATCTTTCAGAAAGTCCATTCACCAGAACTCCCAGTGCTACAAATCAGCATTTTGTCACGTTTAACAGGTTCCAGGCCTTTTTTATATATATGAGCAGTTGTACTTTGATTGACTTAAGTGTGATTGCCTTAACCTGCGTACTCTTGGTTTTGACAACCTCCAGATAACAAGTGCAAACTTGTAAAATAGCAGCAATATCAGCAGATGCCGTATATTAAGGTGATTACAAAGGGAGATTTTGTCAGCAGTGCTTTGCAAATGCTAAACCAACTTGTAGCTATTTGATGAATCTGTTGACAGCAGACATTTAGATTGGCGATAACTCAGGATCTTTACCTGGTTAGGAACATCTACAAAAAAGTGTCGAGTCTGGCAAAAAAATCTCTGATATAAGAGAAGACGCAGTAAAAGAAAACACACACAGACACTAACACACACAAATACACATGGTGTTAATGTATAATCTGCTCACTAGTTTTAGTTTTTAAATATCAACATCGTCATTTTGGTAGATTTTATACTTTGAATGAGAATTCTGTTCTCAAAATAAGCAAAGCTGAAAATGATTGTCTTGATGGATTACCTGTATGATGAGCAGGTTGCTGCAACGTTTCATCTTATTGTTCAATTAATAGAAACCAGGAGCACCAGTAGTACATCCAAACCCTTTCCTAAAACACATGTTTCATATAAAGAAATGCTGTGAGGTCCTTCAAACATCACAGTAGAGGAGGTAGGGTCGACTTATTGTTTAGAAGAAGAAGGCAGGAAAAGTTTGTTTGTGCATCCATCATCTTATTTAGAAACAAATGAGACAGCTGGAGGAGTAAGGAGGGGGCGGAGCAAAGCTGTGTCATTCCTGTCTTTGTGTAAGTGAAATGTGAGGGTCACTGAGGGGCTTTGTGCGTCAGTATCTGTGGGGCCACCTCAGAGTCAGGGTAGAGAGTGAGGGGCCGGGGTGCTGCACAGATTGAATAGGTTAGGGGCCACAGCGGCCTGTCTTGGAGATAGAGGGAGGGGATTCTGGGCCAATGGTGACAGGTCTTTGAACACTAAGAGTGAGTGAAGGGGGCTGCTGTCGGCACGTCTTTGTGCAGCCTTTGTTGAGTTGAGTCGCACCAGATGAAGAGGGCAGAGATTTTTATTCAGGGTTTTTTTTTCTTTTCTTGGTGCACACACAAACACATGCCCACAAACGAGCTTGGCTGATACTTTTCACTTGGGAAGTCATGCGTTTTAATGCAGTCACACCACAGACGAGTGAGCACAGGCTGGCATACTCCATGGCTTTTAGGTGTGTGTTTATTTTTAATTGTTTGTGCGTCAGTAAAGTTGTGCTTCTGCATGCTTTTGGAGGGGCTTGAATGTTGATGCCTTGTTTACATGTTTGGCACTTCTTATTGTCTTTGAAACATCAGCCTCCTCTCATATATTTGAAGGATGGAACTTACCAAATTTTTTTCACTTATCATACCCAGTTAGGGGGGCTACATTTATTGGCTTTTTACAGATTGAATTATTATATATTGGATAATCTATGTCTGTCAAATAAATCTGGAGCACTAAACATGCAATTGAAGGCAGAAATCTCTCACTCCCTGAAGTTGCGAGATAAAAGTTGTGGTAAAGGTCCATGCATGGGAAACTTTTTCTCAGTTTGCCATTCTTTCCTTCACTGTTTATAGAGGGCAACAAATGTGGTGGCTCACATGGTTATGGTTAGAGTTCTTGAAGACAGAAGCTTTGGTTGTTTCGTAATATCTGTGAGGGTTGAGAAAGCCTCATGCAAGCCAAAGAAACTGAACTTGTCTTTGTGCTTGTGCTCTTTGGTGCTTTGTATGGCTCTCTCTGAACTCTCTCCTCTGTCCGTAGGATAAAGCTTCCTGTGAAAGCAGGTGTGACGATCAAAGGGGGTACTATGTATAGCTCATTAGTGTTGTGTGTATGTGTTCTCGCTACATCGGTTGGAAGACCTGGTTTGGGTTACAAAGGTTCCCAAATCAGTTTTTTTTTTTTTTTTCACACTGCCTTGGGGTAAAAGAGAGCTCGGTGTTGACATGAAGCTGTTTGTTCAGTTGATAAAAATGAACTGTGATGAAGATTTATGAGCCATTGCTGCAGGGGAAAGGGTGTCTCTTTCTACAGCTAATGTTATGGCTTGTTTGCTCTTCTTACGTCACTCTCTTGGCCACGCCCCCAACATAGTCTTGATAAATCGCTGACAATAAATCGTTTCCTTGAACATTGATTGGGAAATTCGAATGTTAAGAGTGTGATGTGTTTTTTCTGTGATGTGTTTTCCCTATTGCTTCACAACTCCATTCGCTCTCACTTTCCCAAGAACTCTGCTGCTTGCATTCTTTTATGAATGAGGGATATGTTTGGTCCTGCCCTGTACCGACTGCTATCATACTAGTTCCATATCTCTTGGGGTTTCTTATTTCCCTGCTTTTTGGAAACACACAAAGGGAAGTTAGAGTGTCATTAGCAGCCTGTGATTGTCCACATCTTGTTTGGGTAGCTGTGTAGTCCTAAAGATGGTGCTTCTTTCGTGGTTTTTGGTTTGAGGGCCTTCCTTTTTGCTGGTCCAGATGCATGACAGGACCAGACCAGAGCAGGCTGTGCAGCTCAGGGAGCAGTTTGCCTTGGTTTGAGGTTTCTGGTCCAGGATGTGAGAGTGAAGAAGAATGAGCTAATGAAGTCCTCCAAGCCTCAATGTGAGGCATCATCTGATCTGGGTGGGCGATAAACCTGCTCAAATTGTTTTTTTAAGAACAGTAAAAGTGCTCATCAACCTTTTGACACATGACGTATGGACACAGTCCATGACATTTTCCAGAATTGCCCTTTCACACATTTACCACACAGCATGAGGCTCTGTGAGAACCCCTTCCTACTCCTGGAAATAGTTGGTTTAGTTTGAATGAGGGGAGCACAGGAACTTATCCAAAATGCAAACACTTGTGGAAAACATTATTTTGAAGCAAACATAATATAGAAATAGGAAGCAGTGGATTTTAAATATATGCATTTTAATTTATTTTGTTTAAAGGCACCTTTTAAAAACTCTCAAGGTTAGCTTACAAAGCAAATATGTCAACATTGTGGTTGTCAGGTTAAAAGAATTACCTTCAGTACGATACTAATACCAATCAAACACTATCAGTTCTGGTTTTGTCAGTGGTAGGTAGTCTGTGGTCCTCACAGTGGGCAGCCCTGGTTCTAATCCAACCTGTGGCTCCTTTCCTGCATGTCTTTCCCCACTCCCTGTCGCTGATTTTGAACTCCGTCCACTGTCTCTGAAATGATGGCATAATAAAGCCTAAAAATAAACATTTATAATAATAGCCCTTTTTCAACACTATTGATCATAAGAATAATGCTAAATCTATAAATTACACAACATGTGGTGCAAAAAAGTATTAAAACCATAGTGAACATTCTAATATTCTTGCTTGATGTAAAGGTTTTGGTATATCACCTTTGTGTGTTGTACACATTGGTTCACCCTGTCCTCATGTGGACTTTGAACTAGAAGGCTGCCAGAAAAAACTGTGTTTGATGCGGTTAGAGGGTTAGGGCTGAGTTCTTCACTCCAACTCACCTGGGTAATGTGCAGAAAATGTCAGTAGTGCCCTCCAAGTGTGAAATGGGTGTTAGGAGGAACTTAAACATTTCCATTTTTTATCATTTAAATCAATGTCCATAATTGGATCTCTTGATTTAAAAAAAAACAAAAAACTTCCATCTGCATGAGCCATCTCTTTGTTGAACAATCTGGGTCAACTGTTTTGAATCGGTAAACCACCCACCTTCAGTCCCCATTCACTTTCATCCTATACAGGCAGACTACAGCGGTCAGAACTCATTACCTCAGCACCTTGGCATGCTACCAGAGCCCTTTGCTGATATCTCAGAGCAATTACTCCTGATTTACAACCCCTCTGCCTCCTCTAACTAACTTCCAAATGACTGACCCACATACTGTAGGCCTCGATCCACGGCTTTGTCTGAGACAGCAAAATGTCTCAGCTCATACTGATGTTCTGATTTGTTTGTACACATTTGATTGAGCTTCAAGGCTGCTTGGTTTTCACAGCTAAACATGCAGTTCACATGGCTCGTTGTCAGCCCACACTTTCTATACATTCCATTAACACGTTTTTCTCATATTAGCAAGGGGACTGGCTGAATGAAGGGTTGGAAAAGTGTGTGTTGGCTTCAGTCCCTCACTGCATGCATGTAATATAGTGTGGCAGGCTTGGTTTCTATCAGGACATCAGAGCAGGGTGGGAATCAACAGGTCCAGATCAGATGCAAGAATGACTGCTTTCATCTTGTAGCATATCTAATGCAACATCGGTCAAACTCAGCGTCATGCAGGACTCATGAAAGAATCATAAGACCCTGTGATCCTTTAGTGTTGGTGATGCATATCACTGACATTCACTCCACAGGCAGGCAGAAAGCAGCAGTAACAAAGATCTGACAGTTTGAAGAAGATGCATATCTATCAAAAGCAACTGAGAGGCAGAGACCTATCACCTTGATCACCAGGTTATGAATAAGTCATCATTCTGAGTGACTCATGTGCCATCAAGTGTAAAAGTACTCCTCCTTCAGCACTCAGATCAACACATAGAAAAGCTTGACTCTGCCAAGGAAGTGCTGCTCAAGCACTTTCCCAGAAATCTGTTTTAAAAGCTGCAAACAAGTGAAGCGTGTTTATCAATTTCAGGACATAGTGACCTTTCTGCACCGCTGCACTGGCATGTAAATAGTCTCATAGACTGTATATGGAGCTGCCTCCGACTAAATAGTTTTCTGATAGAAGAGGAGTCAATGTATGCATACTGTATTATCAAAAAAATGATATTTAACCGACTAGTAATTCCTGTGCCGACTAGAGAGGGTGACCACATAAAGTAGCCTAATCATGAACATGTCTAAGCCCTCTAAATTATTGTTCTTCAAAGAGACAGCCAGAGAAAGAAAGAGCCATTACACTTCCTCAAAACACTTCACCCCACCAGAAAAAAGTCCCTTCTAATTTCCATCTTACTCAGAGTGGCATCCTCAGTGAGACTACAGAGAGCCATGATGAGGTTTGAGTGAAGAGATTTCCAGTAAGAACACACAAGGTGGCTGCTGACTGCCTCGACAAGGTATGTTTAGACTCCATCCCTGTGGTTTAAAGAGGCAGAGCTGCTAATTTGAGGGTATTGTAGTCATAACCGACAGCAGCGTGCCTGACCTAGGTGGACTATAATCAGCTGCCAACAGAAGACTCTAAATCACTACAGAGGACCCAACACTGTAGCCTGGATGGCTCGCACTCAGATAAACAAACACGCAAAGATACATGTGTACTGTAACAGATTTACAATTACACGTGTGTATGTATTCAGGATGCACACACATTACTATGTTTTAATGGTTACTGTAATTAGAGGTTAAACAGAGTATGAATGTGGTGAGTCAGGCTGGATGATGTTGTGGGAAGCCATTGTAAGTACTGAAGAATGGAAACTTAGATAACAATAAGGAGAGTGATAGGGACTTATAAAAGAGTGAAAAAAAAACATGCAATATGAAGTGAAATTAAGAAATGTTACTGAAGAATGCCTACAGTATTTGATATATTTCATGTCTGTCGGTTGTCCTACATGTTTAAAACACTGCCTGTTTACAACACATCACTCCTGTTCAAAGAAAAAAAAACAAAAAAACAATTAATATGAGGGTAGCTGAAAGATAGCCAGAGCTTTATTTGGCTATATAGAAATGGTGTAACGGTAGGTCATTATAGTCCTTAATCTAATGGGTAAAATCATCGAGGGTGAGAAAAGATTGCTTGTTTACAGTATATAGAACCTTTTGTCTGATTAGTTATAGTACATTCCAACCTTGTAAATGATATGTTGATTGTGAATGATCATTTTGCAATTTAAACGGAGTTCATTTATCTGCCCTAACTCGAAGAATACAAATACCCTAATACCCTCATCGAGACTAACATATAAATGCAAAATAGAAGAGCACAATAGAAGTCCTTACTTGTCATGTCACAATGTACAAAATGTCTGTGCTCTAAAACAAAGGCTAACATTCGTATACATGCATTCCTCCTCGTGTCCATCAATAATAGTCCAGTGCAGTTACTTGTGGGACTTTTGGGTATATTTGCACCTTACATGGATATACTGCACATTGCATGTTGTGCACTGTAAATGACATCTAGTACTTTGACAGCTCATATTAAGCAAGCAAAGTTGACTGATCATTTTCACATTGACTGAGCGTTAGAAGGTTTTTTAAAGACAATGTTTCTTCCTGTTTGTTTCCTGTTTAAATCTACCATTTGCTCTTTATTTGCTGATAATGAATATTCGTGTTGCTGTGCAGTTGCTTCTTTATTCTGTTTCTATTCGTTCAGTCAGCCTGTTACTGTAATGCCCTCTTTTTTTCCCAAGCAGGGTAATTACATGTAGACCATGTATTTTGGCTGAGGGTTCATGTAATCTGTAATTAGGATACTAAATTGTAGTAAGAGAATAAGGGGACTTTAAAGCAGACATTCTTCCTATAATTCTGCTCATGCAAACTTGTTAGATCAAGATGAATTTGGGAAAGATACAGATAGGCATCACTGTCAAACCCAAGACAAAGCAAATCTGTACACAAAAATAAAGCACAGTCCTTCATAGGCATCAGAGCAGCAGCAGAACTACTTGAGAACACAGGCGTGAAATGCAAACATGACTGAACCCGCTGAACTGAATCACACCCGCATCTAAAGTGTTTCAAATCTCATACCTTCTCCTAAGATGTCGTCATGCTTGTGACTTTGTTTTTTTGACCCACTTTTATCCCTACTTACTTGGCGTTTTTAGCTGCATGAGATAATGCTCCTATTCTGTAGCTCGGATACACAACTGTAGTGTTCATTCTCTACAGATGTGATGGGAAGATTTAGCATCCCAAATGGAGGCTGGTGGGGAGGTTATGACCTCATGCCGCATTTATTTCCCTCACGACATTAGAGTGACTTATTGCTCTTAATAAATGTTTGTGGGCTGAACTTTTCATCACCGACTAAGTGACACATTCAGCAAGATTTAAGAGTCATAACATGAATAAATTGTCTTCTCTCATAAGATCAACAAGCCTTCCTTCCCTTTTATGTGAAAGTTATGAATCTATTGGAGCGAGCTTAAGCATGATGTATTGTACATCTTATAACTTGAACAGACTGGGACACTTTTAAAGAGTCACTTCATTACTCCTCACTAAGTTAAAGTGGCATTGTGCCGTGCAAAATCATGTTTAGGAGCTACAATGTGTTCGGATTTTGAGGTGAAAGTCCCCAAGACTTTCTCCTTTTTCTTTACTGGATTTTGTTTATGATGCTTACGTTTGAGGAATTCTATTAAAATAACTCATCAGCGGCAAAACTTTCCAGAAAAAATAGTCCCATTACTCTACTCTGGATAATCCATGAATTTAGCAGTAAACGGTTCAAAGGGACTGTATTTTCAGTGGAAAGCAGTAATAAAGAAAGCAAACACTGTAGTAGCATTTGCTCAGCTTAAAATCTTAGCAAAACATGCAATATTAAAGCCTGACCGTCCTTCTGGTGCTCTTCACAGTCTGTGATCCGTTTTCCCTGCTTAATAAATGTCCGCAACAGCAACTGTTTTACGCACTGATCAAAGAAAAAAAAATAAACCAGAAAACTCCCATGTAGAAATAGTAACACACTCTGATTTGGAGCGAATTTGATTCTTGCTTTCAAATAAGTGGAGGCACTTCAAGATTTGGCATTCCCTTCTTTTCAACACTTAGAGTAATACTGATTACTTAGCAACATTGATAAACCCCCTGACTAATGGGAGCAAAGTCCCTGGGATAAGGTGTAAGGAGATATTTACTTGTCTTTCTGTTGTTTTACTCTTTGACTTGTGTGTTAACTTGTTTTCTTTTTAAAATTAAGATGGATCTGTATTGAATGTTTTATTACTGCTTTCTCAATAACAAAGATTTGAACTCAAATCTAAGCGACAAAAAAAGGAAAACCAGCTTTAAACAACATTTTTTATTGTAAATTAGGTAGATAGGTCTATTCCTGAACTCACATTTTTGGGAAAAGGCTGGGGCAACTGTTTTTAAAGGCCTCCTGAACTTCACCAGATCAAGAATATTTTCCTGGGTGTATCATAACACAGGATCATGACATCAGGGGCCTTCTAAGAAACCTCAGAGCTCCCATGGGACCACAGCTGTATCCAGGCCAGTGTGGTCACTACGACTCAATCATAACATAGCAACGGTATAACAATGACTTTGATTGGGACCTCAATCAGACGCACACTTAAACAGTGACTCACATGCACAACCTCTCAAATACAGTTCAGAGGATTGCTTCGAACATGTCATCTGTTACAGGTTACGAGTTATGTTCTGCTGCTGATTGCTGTTGAGTCAAGAACAAAGAGTTGACATTCTTTAAAATGCTTCAGCATCACATATAATATAATAAAAGGCTACAATAAATCCAATAACCGCTCACTCTAATGCATAAAATATGTTTATTCAGACTGTAATTTAAAAAGGGAGCGCAATGATGGAGCTCCAGTAGATTTCATGTGTGTGCTTGCCGCAGCAGAGAGGATCAGGCATGTGTGTTGCTGTCAAATGTGGCATGTTGTAACAGAGCGCCTCACCGATTTGTGTTGACAGCTGCTGAGCGGTGAGACACACGAGGCTCCAGTCAGTTTATAGATAAAACCCAACGCACAAATGCGCAGTAATCACAAATCAAATGACGACAGTAACAGTCATATCTGTTGTCTCTAGCAGTGTTGTGTGTGTGCGTGTGACTCATCCCAAACCTTCCAGAGACATCTGGAAGTGTTGCTCGTGGTACACATACAGCTGGCTGATAGTGAACTTGAAGTAGCGCTCTGTGGGAGGCTTAACTTCATGATTCATAGTGAATGGGAAACCAGTCTTTTTAAACTCTTGCTCACTCTTCTTCCCTCTGCCCCTCTTGTACATATCAGTGACTCCCATTTCATAAAGCTTCTGTGTCTGTGTCTCTGCAGGGTTACTGTTCAAACAGCATGATGGCAGAGGGGAGCTGTTTCGGCGCATTGTAGCTGCATTTCTTGGGACGACCAGAGCCTCGGGAAAAAAAAAGAAGGGAGAAAAACGAAGAACAAAGTAGGCTTGACATCTGCTAAGAGAGGATAACATCAGCTGCACATCTGGATCCTAACAGGGAATCGACTGGACCTTTCTCTATGTAAGGAAAGGAATTTAGACTCCTCTATGTCAGCGTGCTGAAACTTGGAAAAGTGCTTAAAAAATATTGATCCTATTTTGTGAATTTGCTTGTTGCCATCTCAGAAAGACAAAACGCCATGTGCCATGTCATTGTAACATGCCGCTCCATGCTCTGGACGCTGCTCAGCATCCTAGTGGCCTTCGCTGAGCTCATCGCCTTTATGAGCCCTGATTGGTTGCTAGGATTCCCTCGCTCGGACTCCAGTGCGGGCGGGGCGGTAGTGGACGCTGGAGAGTATCGGCCTTCTTTGGGTCTCTACAGCCGCTGCCTTCGCATCGGCAGACGAGGAGTTGGGGTCAGCTGCGGGCCCTACGCTGGGACGTTTGGAGAAGTGGCCAGTGGCTTCTGGCAGGCGGCCATGTTGTTTCTGGCAGCAGGAACATTAGTGCTCGGAGTGGTGGCCTGTATCTCCATCTTCAGCCTGTGCTTCCAGAGCATCCTGAAGAAGAGCTTATTCAACATCTGTGGACTGCTGCAGGCCATCGCAGGTCAGACTTATTGTTTGTGTCTCTCTGAATGAAGATGCATGAGTATTTAGTTGAACTCTTATTGGCCGGTATTTACTTGATTCAGTTCTCAGGATTTTGTGTTTATTCAGTTTTCAAAAAAGACAAACAGAAGGAAAGTAAGAGATGTCTTATACCAAGGTTTGATCAGTTTGATATTATGCTAACTTGCTATTTTCCTTTCTCATCTGTTTGATCACGTGCTGTGATCAAACATTTGCAGCCTTTGAAATCTTTATGGTCCTGTGATCCGCTCAGAAGAAGCCATGCAGAGCCATAGACATGTTTAAGCAGTTATGTAACAGTTCATATTGTACTTGCTGCTGAAGCTAACGTTAATAATATGGGACCTTTTACAAATAAAATAGGTTTATGCAAGAATATTTCTGTGGATCTAATAATCATGCTGTAACCTTTGGGGAAGTTCTGATTTGAATTTACATGTTGAAACACCCAAGTTTAGATAGATATTATGCAAGTTTCTTTCAATATAGGGTGTGTTTGGCTGGACAGATCTGTCGACTGAGTAATCAATCAAAGGGGGGTCTTTCCTTTCAGTCCAAATCAAAGGCTTGTCAGCTGAAAAATAGATGGTTTCTTCACCAGTGTTGAGTCACCTAGTTCCCAGCTGCACTTGGACTTGTTTGTCCTGTCAGCCCTGATGTTTACATGTAAGTGACTCAACCCTTCGCCTCATGGTCTCTTCTCTCCCTCAGGCCTGCTGCTGATGGTCGGTCTCATGCTGTACCCTGCTGGTTGGGGTTCAGAGAAGGTGAAGAGCTACTGCAGTTCCGAGGCCTCGCCTTTCAGGCCGGCTCTGTGTTCACTTGGCTGGGCCTTCTACGCAGCGATTGGAGGAACGCTGGCGACCTTCCTGTGTGCTGTTCTCTCTGCTCAGGCTGAGATCGCCACATCCAGCGATAAAGTGCAGGAGGAGATTGAAGAGGGGAAGAGTCTGATCTGCCTGCTCTGAAACTTTGAGGCTGTTTGGCTGTTTGTCTAGGAGTCATCTTTTTCCAATTCCATCCCTTTTGGGTATTCTGCTTTGTTAAAATCAGCAGATTATTAAGTTACCCGCACACTTGTCCAGTGTTTTTGACCAAGATGCTTATTTTTTTTGTAACAAGTCTTATACAAACCACTGTTTTGTAATAGTAGGGGAAATGCTTAGAAAATGGTAGCGCAAATGTTGTCAGTGTTACTGTGGACAAGTTTAACACTGCCAGTAAAGCAGTGTGCAGGTTTGTAACGTCATTATAATGTTCATTCACATGGTTCACCTGCAGACCTCAACAAACCTCTGAATACTAACAGATGTGTGCACTTAAACACCCCCAAAACAGCCTGCACATGTGTTGTGTTTGTGTGCTAGACATTAGCTGTTGTGGTTTTGAAAATGTCCACATGCTCTGAATCTGCTGCACAGCAGGACAGTAAGACTATCTACGTACCCGTTTTAAATGTGCCACTCGTGGGATTGTTCACTTTAAAGGGAGTTCCTTCTGTTAAAGGGATTGTTTGTGGGTTTCTTGCAGCTTATTAGCCAGCAGAGTGTGTGCAGAAAAATAACATGAGAGTGGCCAGATGTCTGAAACTGGTGATCTTTCATGTCAGGATGTTTGTTCACAGTGAGATAACTCAGTCTGTGCCGTAGCTTATCAAACCTTATCGTGTTGCACACCACACAGAAAGGAGCAAGCTTTGTACAGGGCAAAAAAAAAAGGGTTGAAAATTAAACTCATGTCTTCTCTAGACAAAATAGGTCAGCTTTATATATGCTTAATGCAGTCTAGAGAAAGCCTCATTGTTTATTTGATACTTTTAATGTATCAGCTAATACCATGTTTTGCACTTGGGCCTTCATTGATTTCACATTGCTAAATATTGTCACCTGTTTTCATAGTTTTCACCCCCCCCCCCCCCCCCCCCCCCCCCCATTAATGGGTCATTACATTGCTGTCAATGTAACATAATGTGGTTGCTTGTATTCATTGTAGTTGAGATGTGCAATAATTCAACCCTGATGTGTTTGCAGAAAGAAGAATGAGAGAGCTGAGAGGATGAAAGGTGAAATCATGCTATGGATATGTTCCTATAATACATAAAGCATTTCTAGTCTTCTTATGCTTTAAATAAATGAATGTTTACTGTCCGCTGTTTTTGTTATATTAACAAAAGAGTAACAGCTTTGGCGGCACATTGTTCGATGCTGCATGTATGAGAGGTTGTTAATGTGTGAGGAGAATTGCAGCCTGTGATTTGTTGCTTTCTCAATAAACTACTTTCTTTAGTAAATCTGTGCTCAGTGAGTAGAACTTGTCTCTGATGAACTGCAGGATTATTTCTTTTTCAAAACACTTCTGAGGAAACACTGACACCTAGAGACGGGAAGTAGCAAATACACAATAGTGGCTTGAACCACTTCTGCCCCAACCCATGGTCTTTCTTTAGTACTTTTATTTACTGTTGGTAAGTTTGCATTGTCCTTCTGAGTGTTTCTATTGAACAGTGATACTAACCAGTGTGATCTGCTCCAAACTATCACCAGGGATTTTTTTTTTTGGTCACTTGACCTAAAAAAAAGTTTGGACCCACTGGTCTACAGTTCAGAGCCTAAGTAAGTATTTAGTTAAAAATATTGTCTGTGAGCGCTGATAGCCCTGCAGTCATGTTGCACACCATATGTTCAGAGGTTATGATCCTCATTGCAACAGCTGAGTCCGAACCTGACCTTTGCCCTTTGCTGGACGTTTTTACCCAGTGTCCTCCCAACAACTGTCTTTGGCTGACCGAGCCAATAAAGAAAGACAGGCCCCTTTAAAAATGACACGGGTAAGAATAGATTCTAAGTTATGTGATAGCATGAAGAAGTTTTCTCGAAGTCCAGAAATATTTCTTTCAAATTTTATTTCATGTTAATACCATAAATATACAAAACTCAAACTATTTCACATGCAACGAAGGCCAGACAAGAGTGCATTACATTTTCTTTTTACATGTGATTGATAATGGGGATCGAATGTTCAACTTTACAAAATATACAAGTGTCCCTTTTTGAATGACTTTCTTCTCTGATTCAGTGAAATCATGGTCACAGATTACAACACGGTTGCAGACCAGCTCTCCCAACACATCAAGGAATGACCCTCTGTGGCATGGCTTCCTTTATAACGGTTTCAACCTATAGCTGTATGGGAAATGAGTGGGTGTTTCGTAGCGCGGGAAAGTTGTGTATTATCCTAACGTAAACGTAGCTAGGGAACACGTCACAAACCAAGATTTAAAAACAAATCTATACGGACATTTTGGTAGATTTCTCACAGCTTTTCAGGACATAGAATAACACTTGAGGGAGAGTTTTTTTTCTTCTTCCTTTTCCTTTCATACCAATCATACACACGTCCTCGTCCACACAAGCACTCCTCTCGCAGGATATACAGTTGCCGCGTCATTTAACACTTTTTCAATCTAGCTGATGCTATGATCATGTCTTTAGAAAATCACACAAACAAAATACACAATGTCAAATCAAAGCGAACAAAACTGAAATGCAAACAACTTAAATTACATTATAAATAAAACCTTTTTTTTTTTTTTTTTCGTTTGCACTAAGGTCAACACAGAACAAGAAATGTGCAATGAATTTCAAACATAATATTTCCAAACAAAAACAATACTGGCAACGTCATCAGCGTACGGTTTCATGACGAATCAGTGACCTTTACATTTGTATCAACCTCTGGAGTATTTAGTCCACTATAATGTTCAGTTCATCATACGTCTGTCACAAAGCAGGATCAGTCATCAGTCCTCTTCTCATGCACATCTTCAGACACTCATCACGGCATTTTGAGGTGCTAAAGCACAACACGAATGTAACCCATGTCCATAACTCACTTCTGTGACAGTAGTGCTGGGTAACACTGTTATGAATTGATGAATCTTAGTGATATCACTGAATGTGCAGTAAGTCCAATCCTCTGTTATCTTTATGTGTTTTAGCTCTGGCACTTCTGAAGCCCACATTTTGTTAGTAAAACTGAAAAAAGGACTCTTATGTCTTTGTAGTGTGCATCTACAAAACCTCAGTGTTTTCTTTTACTGCACGTATGCAGATTGATCTTGAGATGACTCGTAGGTTTATCGCTGTCCAGTTCAGGCCCCTAACCCCCCTTTGTATGGTGCAGCATGTGTTTCTTTGAACATGAGAGCAGGAGGCCACAATAGCGACTCTCAGATCTATAGCAGCGTTACATTCTTTTTTTTATGGGGCCACAAAGACAACAAAGATGAAGCAACACAGCAGTCTGTTAGTGTCTTACGCTCATCGAAGATGAAAATGTATCTTCACTTTTGTCTCCCCTTTCAGCGCAGCACGACGTGAAAGCCTCTGACGGAGCCTCTTTTAAAGGATTGTGGTGGGAACAGGATGCCGTCAGTGCATCTACGCAAATGAATCCAAAACTTTATCGATCAGACTGCCACTGGGACATGCAGTAACTTTAAAGCCCACTTTTCACAGAAACAGAGGGAAAATAAATAGCCCCCCACCAGCAGGAATTACTTTGCTGAACAGAACGCTTCCTCGATTGGGCTAATCATGCATGTTCTTTTCATGCTGTCAAATCTTAGTAAGCCGCAACGATGCCGTCCCAGCCCACATTGCCGATCAAAGTAGCCCACAAAGAGTGAATAATTGTTCGACTAGCATGTGTCACTGGGGCGCTGTAGGGGCTGCGGGCAGCTTCTCACATAAGAACAAATTCTTATTTTTAATAAATTACCAGGATGATAATTTATCTCAGAATAGAAGCAACGATATGGGACAAGGTATAATTTACCTTTCAGATCTCAGTGATCAAGTACTGGATTATAAAAAAAAGTGAAGTTCACATTCACATACAGGCCCAACCATTCAAACACAGTACTTTCAGAATTTGACCAAGAAAACAGAACTAGTATGTGCAAAACACCATGATCCGATTATCCTGTTTCATGACTGTATTATGAACAGGCAGGAAGCTGTTCAGAGGTCATCATTATGACAAAAACAAGGTATGCTAGAAATGCAACCTCTGCCTGACCTAGGATCATCTCAAAGTGACATAAAAACAGGTAAAGCGAGGAATGGGGCAACATAATTTGAGATAAAATCCCACTCACTCAGAGCAGACCACTTGGTCAAACATACACTAAAGTCACTTAGTGGATGTTTCAAGGTTTGTGAGCAGACAGTCATCTGACTGAAAAGCAGAAAGGAAAGATGTAGAGGGTTGTTTTTTTTTTAACTGAATGCTTAATTTAATTGGAGAAGGACAACTCTGGTCACCCTATCTAATTAAACTCTTTTGTTTTTAATGCCTCTTAAAATTATTTGTGTGTTGTAAGCAAAGGGTGCAGGGCAATCTACATGAAACATTCATGAATTGAATAAAATGTTTCTGATTGCCTGCAGGGCCAGAGTTGTGCATCTCCAACTTCTTGTATTTATAAGCTTGTATGTGTGACAGAGCATGTGTAAATGTGTGTGTGTGTGTGTGTGTGTGTGTGTGTGTGTGTGTGTTCATGGCTGAGCTTTGAAGGCTCCACGAGCAGCGTTGGTTGCAGCATTGGCAGCAGCGTTGGCGGCTGCAGTCTGAACAGTCTTGTTGGACATGACTCCAGTGGCAAACTCCTGCTGAGCCTTCTCAAAACTAGCACCTGTGGTGCGATACAGTGCGTGCACCTGGAGAGAGATAATGAGGGTATTAGTTGGAATAAGGTCAAGAGATGTAAATCGACCACGAGGCCTTTAGAACAGCATTTGATAGCAAAGGTAAAAGTAGCACTTCTAATCACATTTACATATGAAACAACTTTAGTAATCAAGAATAATGGCAAACTGGGGCGCCGGTGGCGCAGCGGCAGCGCGCACGTCCCATATAGCGAGGCTTTGTTCCTCGCGCGGGCGGCCCGGGTTCGCGTCCGGCCTGTGGCCCATCTCCCGCATGTCTCTCCCTGCTCTCTCCCTGTTTCCGGCTCTATCCACTTTCCTCTCACTATCAATAAAGGCAATAAAGGCCAAAAATAAATCTTTAAAAAATAAAATAAAAATGGCAAACAGGCTCCTGAGTTTCAGACAGCAAATATTTATGGATAATATTCAGCTAATTTTCAATGCTAAATTGTTATAGCTTTTGTCTCTTGGCTTCTCAAAATCAAATGGATTCTTAATGCTGTTTGTTTTTACACTTATTAAACACAGCAGTAGTGCTGCAATACTACTCCAAAATTAGTCTTGGTCTCAAGACCAGTCTCAAGGTCTTGATCTGGTCTCAGAATCTAAAGCTTTTCTACTCGGTCTTGTCTCAGTCTCAGACTGGGCCGACTCAGGGTTTTAAATTAATGCCGGTCAAGATCATCACTCACAGGCTATTTTTCCACGTCATCACTGTGATAAGAAGGAAAACATCGCTTTTTGGAATAACAAACAACTGCCTCATTCATAATTTACGGCTTTAGCCTGCCCAGTGTTACGGTCTAAGTGAGTGACACGCACACTGCACACATGATTTCAGTGATATTTATGGTCTTGGTCTTGATCTCTAATAAGTCTTTTCTCGGTCTCGGAGCATTCTGGTCTCGGGTATGTCTTGGTCTGTGAGGTCTTCACTTCAACACTACATAGCATCTGATGCTGTCACGTCAGAGTACTCTGTCATTGTCTTACCTTCTTAAACATTATGAGCGAGCCCACAGACAGTGCGGTGAACAGAGCGGCGATCAGCAACATGATGATGCCCACTGGGATACTGGTGTTCAGACCAGTCAAAGCTGCAATCCAACCACTGGCAGAACGACATCATAACAACATTAATGAACTTTTAGTACACACTCAGTGAGGAACGGAATCAGCAGAAGCACAAACACTCACCATGTTCCCCAGCCGGTGATGCCGATACTTTGAAGGACATGAACTCCAAACTGGCAGATATAGACGAAGAAGAAGACAAAGAAGCGGAATGAACTGTCACTCCTGCAGAGGAAACAGAAAAAGAAGTGAATGAGAGCGCAATGTGGAGGAAGTTAAATAGCAACAATAACTTTCTTCAACTTAGTCCCTGACTTATCTTGCCCCACTGAGCATTATTTCCCCTGGCTTCTTCCAAAAATAGCCCAAAACATCGTGATCATTTTTAAGTGCATGGTTTTTAAAAAAAAGTGCAGAATGAGCCTCAAATGCCACAAGTAATGGTTGTAATCAGGGAGAGACTGCTGCTGAAGTCAGTTGAATTTTCCCAGTGTCTTCATACCTAAAAGCCCCGTAGAGTGGTCTGTACCAGCAGACGAAAGAACACGGGGTGAACAGCAGAAACCAGAGCATGGCCAGGCCAAAATCGACACCACGAGATGCATCCACACAGAACCAGGCCAGACAGCCGAACATGTTGACAAAGAGAGTGCCTGCATGAACTGATACAATGACAACAGCATGAGGACCTTCAGTGTCATTTAAAGAAAGGAACATAACGATATGAAGATTATCCTGAGCAGAATAAGCACACATCCGTTTGTCTTTAAATGTTAACTAAAAAAACAGGAAAACAGGCGCGTGTATTCAGTGAAGCCTGTGGTTTAAGGAGTAATTTAGAGTATTAAAATGAAAGACAAAGATCATTTTCACAGAGATACATGGCCGTGGCTCAAAATGAACACTTACACATCCAAAGGTTGTACATGATCTTGACGGTCTTTTGGAACTGTACAGGAATGTCCACTGAGATATCGTGGTAGAAACAGGGGCCGACGGGAAACTTCTCTGGCACAGGAGGCCAGTTATTCTTACGACCTGCGCGGACAAAGGACACAGGAATCTTGATAGTTTGCCATGTATACAAGTTTTGACTAATTAAAAACACTATTAATAAAAGCATACTTGTGTTTAACGAGCGTGCAAGAATTAGAACAAAAATAACCAATCAAAAAGAAAACACTTTTTGTTCCAGCTCATTCGGTCAAGATAAAGGATTGTTATATACCATTTTATAAAAATAGCAATAAAAGGTACGGATGTAAATGAACTATGAAATGTTTGAGATTATTTTAAATACATGTGAAATAGCTGGAATAGCTTTGAAAGTTTCCAGAACATTTTCTGACCATTGGTTGAAAAAAGCCCTCTACATTACTGGACTGAAAACCTTAAAATTAGCATAGACTTTTAAACCACAGTTCTTTCATGGCTCTTTAAGACACTTTCCCATAGTATCACATTTCTCTAAGTAGTCGTAGCCTCTCTTTTGCTCTTCTGGGAGCTCATTTTTCTTCTGTCAGGCTTTTTGCAAAATGTGACTGTTCTGAGTCTCATCAACACGGTCACGATCCTTTGATTGGTGATGACAAATGCAGACTCCGGGGTTAATGTGGTGAGGGAATTTATCAGGTGACTAAGTGATGGACTGGCTGACCTGCTGCTCCGTGGGTCTGTAACTCCCTCTCCCGGCGATCGAGCTCGGCTGCTTTCTTCTCCAACTCCTCCTGCCTTCTCAACAGCTCAGCCTGAGCGCGTGCTTGGTCCTAACACAGACAAGGCAGACACTGTTTTAAATATGCCACCCAGCCTTTCAGAGGACTTATTATACAGAGGAGTTATTAGACATCATGTATGTACTGAAGGTGTTTTTCCACTCTTGTGTTTGATTGTGAAGAGAAAAATGAGGTTTTGGGAAAGCAATTAGCTACTGTTGTTCAGACTTGTCTTTTTAGTAAATAATTGATTAATTACATTTTTATGACATGTTTAATTTCTAATATTGGGTTGTTATATACTTTCTTTTTGTACTTTGGTACAAGTCTTCAGCTAAGGGCACTTCCTTTTTTATTTTTCAAATAAGGAAGTTGTGGTAGACCAAAGGTTACAGGTTCACCACGGAAAAAAGGAGTTAGTTTCAGATCGAAAAGAAAATGACATCAGCTGAAGAGTAGAGTGAAAGGGTGAAATGTTTTTTGATGTCACAAGGTGGATAATACTTTTGACTCTTCCACTGAGTCATCTGAGAGTTTTCAATGAGCCATTCATTCACAGAAGCAGAAGTGATTTTCTTTTCAATCATCATGCCTACAAGGAGCTGCTGTCTGTGCACTGACTAGGATCAGTGCGCCTAATGGGACAAAATAGATCAACGCAATTTCAAAAATCAAATGCATTAATTTCAGACCTTTAGTGATTAGCCTGTTAACGCTGACAGCCCTGGCAAATACTGATCTACTGTAGCTTTAAAGGTAGAGTTTATGAGTTAGGAAAAGGTATGGAGTGAGTTCACACTTATCTAGATGGTGACAAAAAGATGTATGGAAAACATTAGATGATAGACAGTACCTCATTACGACGCTGTGGGCCAGTAGAAAACAGAAAACATATGAGGGACAAGAGGAAATGTGAAACAAAAGCAAAGACAGAAAGAGTGGGTTTAAAATGAATAACAATAAGAACTTCAACAAAGTTAACATGTTCCTGTGTTTAATACCTGAGTCTGTTGCTGTGAGTAAGCTGGTGGCTCTTCTGTGGGCTTCATGATGGCAGGTTGTGTGTTCTGGGCTGGGGCAGGAGCAGATTTGGGGGCATTTCCAGGGGCCGCCTGTAAACCCATCATAGACACGATATGTTAACATTTACGCACTCTAAAAAAAGACCCTGAATCATAACTTTAAATGGGCCACAGTCACAAGTTGTCAGAGAAACTTTCTGTAACTGAGAAGAGGAGGAGGAAGAGAGAATTAGATTTTTTTTTTTTAAATGAGGTCAGTAACTCAGAAGCAGACAAACACATGCATCAGCACACTGTATTTGCTAGTAAAGCTGACCGTTCTGGCGTCTGTGAAGGGGTTATACTCCTCCAGACCACCAGGAGGGGCAGACTGGGTCACCTGCGTCACCGAAGGATCCTATGGGACAGAGATGACCATAGAGGGTTTCAGGGGTTAACAACTACAACCACAACATCAAACGTTTATGATTTGTGTGAAACACTTCAGCTCACCACACATCTACTGGGTCTACTTAATGTAATGTTTTGAACTGTTGATTTGCTGACTACTACAAATCTACTGACATAGACCTGGAGATAATTTAAGGACATTACTGTTGATGTGAGGACTACTTCATGTCACTAAATTCAGTCTGAAATGACATGTCTTGATGTTGTGAAACTTTCAAACTTTAAATTGGGATCTGCTACAACAGGAAGGAACTGAACAGGTCAATAATAATGATAACACAGTTGCATGTTGTTTATAGGCCAAACAAATGCCATACAATGTCCAGTTTTCATTCCAAACCAAGACTCCACCCATTAAGTAACACACCTACTGGGGGCGGGGCGAGGGGCGGGGCTAAACATTCTAAATACCGTAAGCACCTGTTCAGGTGTTCAGTTTGAATGTGTGGGCAGACAGTCTAAAAAGGTAGGATAGTTTCCTCGGATAAATAAATTGTAATGCAAACAAGTGTAGGATTAAAAAACAAATCTATTATTACTTTACATAACAACAACCATATAAGGTTATCTTTACTATTATTATTATTATTATTAAGCACGTCCAGATAACGGCCTCCTATAGTCCTGTTAGACTCGGGTTAGTGGCAATTCAATTACAACTTCAGGGTCAACATTGAAAGTAAAGTGGTGTAAGAACAAAACATTTTTATTGGAGCACTGCTGGGACAACAATAGCCTTTAATAGGAGGTGTGTATATGCATCATCTTTGCCTTAATTGTTGGCACACAATGTACCTCTTAACCGATGCTAACCAGCCGGTTGGATATGTACCAGGCTAGCAGGTGTCAATGTTTACTGTCGGGTTAGAGCTAGCTAGCTAACATCATGTGTCTTTGTTCTAAGTTATTATCACCATGCCCTCAACAACAAGCCAACCTTAGCTTCTCTGAATAAATAAGCAGCCATGTTATGTGCAAAAGATGGAGATCATCCATATGGATCACGATTAGCTCGTTCTGCTAGGTGCTAAGACAGTTAGCAAGTAATGCTAATGAAAAAGACTGGCCTCATTGGGATTTAGATTTAGCGAGCTAGCTTAGTGAACTACCTGAAAGGGATTGCTGAAGTCCGGGTCTGCAAACGGGTTGCTGTCAAAGTCGGACATTGCACAGCCTTTCTAATAACTATTTCCTCCAGGGAAGGTTCAGTTTCGTGATTTGACTGCCTCTCTCTCTATGACTGCTTGCAGGCTTCTCTGCCTCCTTCTGATGGAGACCCCCTCGCCTAGCAAGTTAGCCTGTAAGTATAGCACAAAAAAATGGCAGGAGTAGATGCGTGATGAACGTCACTGTAGCGTCACTGTTTCAGCACCGCGCCCGCGCGGAGAGCACGACGTGGATGCAGGTACCATAGGTACACAACATCAGCGTGCAGGGAGGATGACCACCTGTCATTTATTTGATATGTTGGTATCTCAATCAAACGTACGCTGATATTTTTCTAGGCCTATGTGAGGCATGAATTGAACCCTTTTACCACATTAAAAAAGTCATCTGTTACTCATCATTGTCACTTACAGTCTATGCTTGAGACATGGTCAAGTTTTCATATTAGAATGACCTTCAGTATAAAGACATAAATTCACCCAACCTTATACATCCAACCATAATCTCCTACTCTCTTACCTGTTGTTATAAACATTTACTCATTTCAAATTCATATGAAGAAGTGCAAATGGCAGTGCAAAAAAAAAAATGAAGTGACCCTCCATCTGAGTCGGCTTTGGAGTCGGCACCTTTGGGTTGGGGACCCCATGATGGCTGCATAATGTTGGTTCCAGCTATGTTATGAGGATTCTTTAAGCCAAGTACCTCTTTAAAGATTTAAACTTCCTAAAATAACCTTTAAACCTGTTGACTGAGTTTTGTATAATTACTCAAGTACTTGTCAACTTCTATGGCACTAGTACTAATTCATGTTTTTATTCTACTTTACCTTTTAAAGACATATTGTACAGTTTCCTTTTTTATTTATTTGAATACTGCCTGACCTTCAACATTGAATTTACATTACATTGTATATTCCTTTTAGCTATTAAAAGGTAACAAATGTATAGTTGATATAAACACAATGCATCAACAGAACTATCTCTTGATAACTTGTTTAAGTCACTGGCATCGCCTCCTGTCACATTTAGACACCTTTTCAAGATATTGTCAGTAATGGGACTTTTTCACCTTAAAAAACAGAAGACATTTATTATGTAAATGTTTGATATAAATATACCCCAAACAACATCAACAGATCCAAGGTTTCCAAGTCATGTTTTAATATCGTCCTTGTTTTCAGTAATACTTGTAGAAATAATTCATGTAAACTACAGACTGTTTGATATTTATATAGGACGGTACGCCTGCTCAGTTGGACTTATATGACAATGAGGAAGCCAGCGAAAGGAGATCCCAGCCTGCCTTTCTCATGACGCAAAGTAGTCACCTCTTCCTTGGCAGCAGTCTAAGGGGATTTTCTGAGCTTCTGTGATGTGTGCTTCTCCTAACTGACTTTCTCTGTTAGTGACCCAAAGAGGCCACTTGGGGGAGCTATGATCCAATATGAAGCCTCAACTCGTTTTGCAGAATCTTTTCTCATTTGCCATCAATTTATTTTCATTCAAACAAAGGGTGACCATGTGAAGAACATCACATCAGTTGACAGCCTGTAAATGTGATTTAAACATTTAAGCACCATTTACTCAGATTAAGTTTCAATTGAAGAACAAATGCTATTAGGTGGAAATCTTGGAGTATGCAATGACTGATGGAGGTTAAAATATTCCCATTTATTGCTAATTTTTAAACCAAGGCAGTTACTTTGTTTTGCCGCCAAACATCTAATACTATCTTTGACTTTTACTAACGTGCCTTTGTTAATGTGTAAATAAACACCTTCATAGCTTCTAATGACCTTCTTCTTCCAAACAAAATGCACTCTTTCTGTACATTTTGTGTTGATAGACTGAACATAATCACAATCTGAAGATTCATTGCAATTCAACTCCTGTCCGCAAACACACACACACACATGCACAAACACACACGCAAAATGAGCATCGGTTCCTTCCCTAATCTTGTATTAATGGACCCAATCACAGACTCTATGAATAATCAATGGGCAGTGGTCTGCAACCACAGTGCGGAGACCTTGAGTGAAACTGAATTTTCCTAATAAGACACACACGCGCATACACTCACACACCTTGAGGCCCTAATAAGCAGTAATGCACTGTGGGTTGAGAATACGTCACATGGTTTGTTTGCTGCAGAATGTGAAAGATAAACATCAGTGTATGGACTGTGTGTTTGTGTGAAGGCACGGTGTTAAAACCTGTCTGTCCCTTTCTCTCTCTCCCGTTTCTCTTAAATGACTCTGTGTGGAAACAACTGCTTTGGCTAATAACTGCTACATTAGTCCCTTAACCAGGTGGTCATCGCCATTTAGAAATGTTCATTAGGTCTGCGGCCAGAGTGGATAGGTGTGATAGTTCACTCCCCACTGTTGACTGTAGAGACACAGGAAAAAATGTAGTGAGACAGACAGATGGAGAGGGAGATAGAAGCAATTTCCCGGCCAACATGACGACCAAGTGTTAAAAGCTGCCGATGCAATTATCCTCATATTGCCCTGAATAAGAACCTTGTGCATAATTGGATCTCATTAAGGTCTATGAGTGTTATTTTAGGGCTCTGAAAAGGTTGGATAAGCAGGACTTGATATTATGGGTTATTAATGCTGCAACATCTGGTGCCATTCTGGTGACTGTCTAATAGTGGGCTGGAACATTCCGTATGAGCAGATGTTATGACCATATAGTAAAATACAGCTCAGAAAATGTTATTCTTTCTCACTTTTATGGATGGGCAAAGTGCATATAGATGTATTTGTGGTTGTATAGCTGTGCATATGAATGTGAGATTGTTTTTGCTGTTGACCAGTCAAAGCACATTACACAGAGGGAAACAGCGCCCTGTCGCCGGAAAAGCGATTGATTCTCCATTTCCATATTAATGAGCAGATTTGTTAAGAGACTGCAGGAGAGGGAGAAAATAACTGGGTCTTCATAGGGCACGACATTTATAAATAAAGCTGATGCAGAGAAAAATGGAAATTAAACCTTTTAGTTTAATAAATTTGAGGCGTCCGCAGCAAAGCGAGCGATTTGCATTTCCATTTGTGGCCAAATAATGAGAGTGCGGGTCCATGATGAGCTTGCTAGCGCTGCTTTTGGGTCTCAAATAGTCACACAATCACTCCAGCGTGCAGCCCTTCACGTCAGTGTCATTAGCTCAGGCCTGTTAACTCTGCTACTTGGCTCTTTGAGATTATTTGGCAACTGGAGATTCCTATTTTCACCCTGAAGGAGGAATAGGATTTCTCTCAAAGTAAAATAAATTCACTTGTGTATTTCCCAACCTGGATGTGTCTATATTTTTTAACCTGACGTATTCAACATCCTGTAAGTCTGCAGGTGTCACTTTAAAATGATTATTTTGTTGCTCTGAAACAAGTCAGTCAGAAAGAGTCTGTGTCTTTCTTTCTGCCTCTCTCATAAACACCTGAACTTGGACACACTCGACACACAACTCACACACGCACACAAAGCATCACTGATTGAATTTATTGGGGAATGGATGTTGACTAGACCACTCCAAGTAGGCTAGATTGTTGTTGTTCCAAGATTGACAGACAGACCCAGAGCGGCTGATTGAAAGTGCCTTTTAGCTTGCTCTCACTGTATATTTGATTTGGCAAAATGGAAGGGGAGTCCAGTCTTTTCCCAAGATGCAAACACAAGCCCCCGTTGTTTGTGTGGGAGTTGTGTGTGTGTGTGTGTGTGTGTGTGTATTTATGTGTGTCATGCGTACATTGCCGAGTGGATGCTTTAGCAAATTCTGCATAAAATGTCCCCCTTTCAGGTATTAATTGAATAATGCAAGCACTCCTCTTGTCAGCCATCAAGTGGGCCACTTTCTCAGTGGCCTGTGCTGCTGTGTTCGCCTGCGAGTTGACGAGATTTATCTGTGTTGTTCCAGCCAATGGATGCCATTTGTTCCAAATGTTTGACATAAACATGCAAAGAGCAAAGGCGTGCACTCATAAAATAAGCTTCCAGACTGCTGTTTTACAGCCCAAAGGGACCAATGGGAGGTGTGTGTGTGTGTGGAGGACGACGTCCATCCTATAAAATCATGTGGAGCTCTTGCTGAGCCAACGGAGTGTTTAAGTTCCTGTTTAAGCAATGATGTGATGAAAGAAAGAGAACAATTGCTGCCATAAAGTAAAGGAAGAGGAGAGTGGGAGAAGGAGCATGGAGGAGAGATGTGCAGCGTTCTGCTAAATATGAACACTTATTTCCCATGCCTTTCATGGGGCACATCTCATTGGGCACCTTATGTCTGCTCCCCAACTGTAAAAGATATTTAGCTTTATGCAGCGAATTCCCCATAATAGAGACAATACAGGCAGATGGACTCTTTACTGAGTCTTCTGCATGCTTTCTTGTGTTGTCAAGAAGACACCTATAGTGTTAATGCAGCTTGAAAAGAGTAAAGCAATTACTCGAGGTGTTTTATTTGACGTTTATTTTTGCCAGGAAGTAATAAGACAATAATAACAATCAGGATATCTCTTAATAAATGAGCTACAGTTTGTAGGGGGAGAAAATCCACTCAGATGCTGTCTATGTTGTGTGTATGGATTAGTCAGGTGTATGTGCAACACTCTGTGCGTGTGTGTGTGTGTGTTTGTCTGTTGTGCACATTGAGGTTCGATTTGCTGATTTAGCACCCCTCTAATTTTCCGCAGGGTAATATTTGCCTCACCTGCTGCCATCTGTTTCTATTATCCGGGTGAATATGTTTGTCTAAGGATATCAATAATCATAAACAAAGCCATGACTCTTTCACCTCTCCCTCTGCAAAGCGCTCCGGCTGTCTCTCACACACAACACTGCTCTCAGCTCGCACTCTTGATTGCACACAGTCGACATATTTCAGTGTGTAATTGGTGAAAAGCAAACATTATCAGCCCCAGTTTCAGTCATAGTATACACGCACACATGCCGTACATAACCGCACACACACACACACACACACGCACGCACGCACGCACGCACGCACACACACACACACACACACACACGCACACACTCACAGATAAACTCAGACACAGCGCTGTGGCTCATGCCTTGACTGAGCGTGTGCTCTCCTATTACAGACAGTAATTACCGTCAGTCACCCTGTGTGTCCATAACAAGCCAGCATAATGCCCTAATCAGGCCTGGATTAATCTAACCCTCTCTCTAATCACTCTAAAAGTGATTTATATTGTTTTTCCTGTTCGGAACAAATGAAATCTGTAGCCTAAATTAATACTGGCTTTTCATCACTGGGAAGTTAAAAAGCCAGTAACCGTCACATTCTTGTCATTAAGGCTGCGTCTGAGGAGACACTTACGTGAACACACACACAAGCTAACACACACACCCATGCTTGAAAATGCATTAAAATTGTAAGGATAAAATATGTGATATAATATTCCATTAACTTTGCAAACTAATAACATTAGTCTTCTGCGAAGAAAGGCTTTCAGACCAAGCAAATGGGGTCATCAGAGGAATAACTAACATTTTATTGCTCCTTTTTTTATTACATATCCAGCTTTGATTTAATAATTACTACCTGGAAAAAAAAGTTGCTGATAAAGTACTTTTACAATTGCTGCAGCATTTGTCAAGAACTTTCACTGCTGTAAATTTAAATTGGCTGAGTTTATTGGCCAGCCTTATATGTATGTCAGCACAGGAATATTTCTGCACTGTAATAGACATGAAATCAATTTTTTTTTTATCCATCTACCAATTATTGTGATGAAAAATGCTCTATATCATTCTCTACAAGTCATTTGTCAAATTGTATCAGGCACAATCACGCAATTTCTTGGTCCCCAGTTTTCATTTAAGATAGCATGCCTCATATTTTTGGTCCATGCCTCCTACTTTGTTTCATTTCCATTGTTAAACAAATCAATTCCAAACCTGGCTCACTTCCCATTGTTTTTCATTATGACGAACAGAGGCCGGACACGAATCATAACAGAACCCTGAAATTTCCTGCTCACTACTCGGGTTTGTGCCAGGAATACAAACCAACTCACAAGACGCACATTTAACAAATGCAAATTGTGAGCCAATCTGGTTGAGCTATCTGGGCTCCTGGTTCCATATTCATTTCCTCCACCCCGCTGTTCGCAAACTCCAAAAACAATCCCTGGGGTTAACCTCGGAGGGATCAGAAACAGAGGCCTGACAGTGTCCACTGTGTCTCTCTCTTTTCTCCTCCTTTATCCCTTTCCCTTCCTCACGCTCTCTCACCTTTTACTCCCCTCTGCTTCCTCCCCTCTCCCCCCCTCTTCTCCCCTCTTTGGTCCCCTCTCCCCTGTTCTCTTCATGCTGTGTAATTCTCATCTTACACACTCTGTTGCTCCGGACTATGAATAATGCATGGTGTGTGAGAAATCCTCAATCTCATGCTTGGCTCCCAGCGAGCATTACGGAGCTTGCATCTCTATTACAGAGATGAATAGAAGAGAGAAGGGAGAGAGAGAGAGGGGAATATCGCATAGGATACGCTCCGACTTCGTTTGTTTTAGCCTTAAAGCCCCAATCTGGGATTCTTATTTAAGTGTGTATGAATTATGTATACAAATGTATGAGGAGAGGCTTACTGATGAAAAATAATACCGTCAGAAACTTTTGTAATCCACCATACACTTCATTTTTCTCCCAAGTCATAGTATTAATAAATCTGAATAAAGAGTCAACTTTTCACAGCTACAGATTAAATTCATGCGCTTTTAAGCTGCAGGCCCTTGAAAACTGATTTGTATCCAGTTAATCAATTTTTAGAGAGAACTACTTTAAATTCAATCAAATAATGTCATGAAAAGCACACTTTTTTTTGGGTCGTGGTTTGATTGAATTCTGAAGGGTTTTCATTTTCACGTCTTTTATTGGATTTTTCGGGAAATGATAGGATGCAAACCACAGGGACGGTACAGATACAAACACCACAATCTGTGTGTTTGAATCTCTCTACCTGTGTGAGTGCCACTATTGGAAATTTACTCATAGCTGAAACACTAGAAATTGAGGAAGGCTATAAAAGAAGAATCGGCCTGTTGTTAAGAGCAAAAGACTCCAGAACGCTGTGAGAAAAAGTCAGGTAAACCTCCATTTTGTTCAATCTCATCACACTGCAAGGGGCGAACAAATAACAGACATTTTACTGACATTGTTCAAAGTGTAAACTTATAAAGTGGCTGAGTTGTGTCACCTGAGATCTTGACTATTTTCAGAGTCTTTTCAGTCTCTCCTTATCGATCTCCTCCTGAGGAGGCCACATCAAGGACCGCTGAAGAGATTTTGGTTTCTTGTAACAACCTCTCTGCCTCTGAGAGAGCATAATGTATGTATTACAGTGTGTGTTACTGTACGAGTGAGCCATTCTGCAACACAGAGCCATGTTTTATGGAGTGTGTACCCGTGATAAAAGCACTGAAGAGTTAAAGTGCTTTTCTACCACGCTCAAAGCCATGTGTCAGCACTAGACCACTAAATCCACACAATTCCCCCGAACAGTTCCCTTTCCTCTGATAGTCTATCATGGCTCTGTTTCAGGTGGCTGGCCACTGCGGCTGACAGGGCCGAGTCCTTGAGGAGATCATGTGTCTGTGGAAAGTACAGGACAAGCACTAAGATCTCAAACCCTGGTGTTGCCCCTTTACTGTCCGTCTCTCTGCTGTGTGTCAATCCTTATGTCTTTATATTATGCACTTTGACGAAGCATACACAGGAGGGACTAGAAGGTGGTCAAATATTTTTGAAACTTTGATACTTTTACAACACATTTTTAAACAGTACATTCGTTATTTTAATGAGTTGTTGCACTGAATCTAATTTATAAGACAAACAAATGGAAAATGGAAAAAAAATCCTGCACACTGTCGAAATGGCACAAAAAAACATGAGCAAATTCCCAGTTTGGAAACATTGGGATTTATTTGTGTGAAATCCAGAAAGTGGGCAGGAGTTTGTTTGCATTTGTTGGCAATTTAAAACAAGGAATGAGCCAATATTGTGTGTTTTGGACTTCTGTTTGTTGCTGTGGTATCATCAAAACAGGTATTGATACAGTTTTGGAATTTACTAAAATCATATCAAAGTTTAAAATTCTGCTTTTGTGGCAACCCAACCATAAATACCACCACTAATATGGTATTCCTTCTGTGCTTTAGAAATGTGCCATACTTTTAAGCAATCTTCTTATTTCTTCATCTTGACATTCTTCTTCACCCAGTATTCGTGCAGCGTATCATTTCTACCTCATTAAAAATCTGCTGCACAGAGAGATAATGTTATGGATAAAAACGTCCTCATCCACACTGCAGAAAACGTACAGAAATATGCCTCCCAATTCGAAAGACATGGCTTATTCTTTCAGTCTTTTTTTCACGCCCGTTTTGGATGACGCCCAGATGAATCACACTAACGACCTGGGCCCTGTGCTGCAGCACTGCTCTGAAATTAATATCTAAGGAATGGAGATATAGGGCAAATAGATGAGAATAGGAACCCAATATTCACTCCTGGGTACTGTGTGCTCAGGAACACGCACACACACACACACACGCACACACATACACATACACAGGCACTCTTCCACTGCACACAGAGGCTGACAGGCAGGCTATTATCCCCCAGCTCGGGCTGCCGTAATTGGCTATCGCTTTTTACAAATGTGGCTCCGTCTGACTCGCATATCAGCTCCCGTCTCATCAACCGTGTAGGGGTCACAATGTCCGCGCTTGTGTGTGTGTGTGTGTATGTGTGTAGGTGTCTGGGGTTGAATGTGTCTATATATGTGCATGTCTATATGTATGGGTCACTGGTGTTCCCATTCCTTTCATGTCTCCAATTCACATGTTCATTTACTGTAAGTCCATACTAAACGAGCCAGCGGATGCTAAGTGTGTCACCCGCTGGCTCCTCTTTAGCAGAGCCGGAGTATTTAGCCATTAGTCTGCTAATAGCATCAAGATGATTCCAACAGCGACTAGCTGATGATGAAATATTAGCTTAGCTCAGGACATCATTAGTTAGTCTGGGCTTGCCTTGGAGGTCAGGGCCCTGCTTATTTCTCACAAAACCCAGTTCTTAACTGAACGTGCAGAGTTTTGGATTTAGGCATTCTGAGCCTTTCATCCTTTCCTAAGCGCCTTCTTAACAGTCAGTTTGGGGAAAGGGAAACATTTTGATCCACAGCAGATGATACTGAATCACTAGATATAGTCTTGATGAACAGTTTTTGGCTTGCTTCCTAATTTGAGAGCTGGTGGAATTTATGGACTTTAGGGCTTAACATGCCACATAGCCCAGATTTTATTGAACAGTGGACATAACATGACTTGTCTTAGCCCTTCTCAACTAATCTGGACTAAAATAATTTAGCTCTGCCAATTTACTGTAAACCGTTTGGTCTGCTGTCATTTTTTAAAGAAAGGCTCATATGACTTCTTACAACTAATACAAATTATTGAAAATGTTGACTAGCATCGTCAAACAACAAAACTATTATTACCATTTTAAATGCTCTTACTCTGAAGTGCTATAACAGTATGAATGGCTTTTAGCATGGTGCAATATAAATGAAACTGCTCTCATTTGTGTTCACCTGTAAAATCCAGCCGATTTTAAAGTGTCACCTCAACAATTATTTGCCCGGTCACAGCATGATGCACACAAATACACCACATACATTTAAACTCTTCTTAGGATCTGCATGGACTACTGCCCTGAAATGTATTCATAAAAAATAACTGAACACCAAACTCAATATTTAATTACTTGTAGTATATTATTTTCCCACTAATTAGAAGTGGAAAAAAACAAAAAACAATTCATAGCAATTAAAAGCTAATTGCACATATAACCTGTTTACGTCCTGCATGTTTTACACCTAGTCATGTAATATCTGGACTTTAATTTATTTTCTTTCATGCTCCCTTTGTACATTTTGTGTTTTTTTTTTGTATTATTCCTCTATACTTTTCTTTTTAAATTCTATTTTATATATTGGTAAGTGCTTCAGTAATTGTTTTTTTTAGCCTTGTTTTTTCTTTCGAACCAATACACCAAGACAAATTCCTTGTATATGTAAATGTAATAGGCAATAAAAACTGATTCTGATCTTTGATATTTAATGGACTCATAAAACCTGTTCACCCTTAGATGAGGGTAGCATATTCAGCATGGGCAGCCTTTTCAAAATTGACGAATCTCACGGCCCAATTTGTAATCCAAGACATTTCCTGGGCCTTCTAAAACCTTTATTCACAAACACTGATTAACACTTGTGAATCTGAAGGACATATCTCAAATGTCCACCGGGAATTGAGTGTAAATAAAGAATCTACCCATACTGTGGGTAGATTCTACATTTATTAACTAACAAATAAGTGCAATAAATACGTTTTCGAATTTAAAAATAACATTTTGATTTGTTTAATGAAGTGTCATCTCACACTCCACTACAGGTAGATTTATGGTCCACTATGGGCTGTGGCCCTCCACTTTGGGAAATACAGCAGAGGAGAGTGTAATATACTATAAAACTTCCATTAATAGCCTGTGCTTTTATTTACTTCAATCTATTTAAGAACCCTGCCTAAAATCGGGACAAGTGTCAATAAGAGACGAGCCTTTAATTATTTTCAAACAAAACGTGTACCCAGCCAAGATGGGAAAGATTATACCATTTTAAATTTATACCAGGGATAATATTCCACTGAAATCCATCTTGAAATGTAGTGAAAATGTAGACAAGTAAAAAGTGACAAACAAATCCTTCACCTCTCATTTGTGTTGTGCACAGCAGCTTTGTAGTTTTACTTTGAGAGTCCCTAAAGTCATGGTGTAATTACCATCCCTCCATGGGCTCTGCAACTGAAATTACATCATCCATAATGGGGTTGATTTAAACTTATATTCAAGAAGGCACCTGCTTGCCTATCATACTCTTGCACCTTGTTAATCCTTAACCAGTGAATTAACCCTCATTACCTGTGTCGGAATACAGATGTGCACTCTCTCTCCCACTCTTGCCCTGATTTTTCTCCCCTCTGTCCTTTTCTTTCCCTTCATCTCTCTCTCTGTGATGGGGGACGTCTGGGGTCAATGAATCTGTCCTGTATCGCCCCTCATAGTTCCTCCTGCATTCAGATTATTCTGACCTCAGACCAGCCCTATCAGCTGACCAACCAAAGCACTTTAAACCCCAACCTATTCATCCGCCAGCTGCTCCCCCTGCAGACTGCAGATTGCCTCATATCTTTGAGCGTGTTTGTCTATCTGTCTCTGTCTCGCTTTGAGCAGACGGAACAGTGCAACTGAAAAAGGAAGCCACAAGCAAATGCTTCAATTTCAAATGACAAAGGACAGACCGAGCTGAGCACTGGTGTGAGATGAGCTTTATCCTCAGGTGTCATTTAAACCTGGCCTTCTCTGGTCTGTAAATAACATGCCTTAGCTCCTACTATGCACACAAGAGTGAAGTGCTCTCACTCAAAATTGGAGAACAGGAATGTGTGTGTGTGTGTGAGTGTGTGTTATTGTTTTGTGGGTTTTACCCAATGAACTGTTGCCTATTAGTGCCACTGTTCAGGCATTTTTGTAAAGCACATGAATCAGTCCAGGCCGAAGATTTGCAAGTGTGGGTTTGATTTCTTAAATCCAATATTTTTGTTGGTAGAGTCTTTCAGGTGATTTGTGCTCAGTTGTATTTGATTGACACCTGGCACTAAGTTATCCTTCAATGAAGTAAAACACTATAGCAAGCTTGAAGAAATACATTATTTCACATCATTTACAGTGAACCTAAAAAAGAATATTGAAACCCCATTTTCTTTCTTTAAAGTATTACTATGTCTTTTATGTCTTTTTAGTCTGTACATCTCTCCTATGTGCATTCAGATGAACGTCCAGTCTTATTGTGTGTGACCTCCGTCTCTCTGGCTGTTGGCTGTCTCAGATAACATTTTGACATTCCAGTCTCCTCCTCTCAGACGCCCGCGATACCCTGAACCGAGGGTGGATGGGGGGCCCAATGATAAGGCTTCACTCACAATTAGCAGGCAGGGAGCAGGGAGGCGAGAGGGGGAAATTGAACTGTCAGAAAGAGAAGAGAAGAGAGGAGGAGGAGTGGAGGAGAGAGAGGAGGGAGGGGCGGTGTGTGACCCCCATCCTGCAAAATGGAGCCCGTCATAATTTGTTCATTTGGTGCCCATCAGGCTCTACCTTCCCTCTCTAACGCCGCTCTGCTGACCTTCCTCCCTCTCTGTCACCCTTTCCTCGCTCCTCCCCTCTCCTCCATCGCTCATCCTCCATTTCACCTTTCTCTTTACCTACACTCAACTCAGCACTCTGTTTTGGTGGCACATGTGATATGATTATGCTCTTTCCGTGCACTGTAGCGATTAGCAGTATTATTCTTATTAAATGCATCAGTTGGTGATTGAAGAAAAAAAATTACCCAGAGGCCTCGGGAGCAGGGAGTCAGAGGAAAAGGATCTAACAGGATGGAGGCCTGGGCCTGGCCTCTCTGGAGGATGTGATGGATGGTAATGTTAATATTAAGTAGGTAGAAAGGCTTTTAGCAGCTCTGTATTTAAATGTGACGTGCTGATGGGCCCTAATGAGACAATACAGCTGAGAGCAATTAGTCCGCTACACACACAGGAGACATCAACACAAGTGCAATTGCATACATACAGCTGGTGTGCACTATTGTGTACACAAATATCTACTTTGCACAGTTGAGAGGAGAAGACAACTTTCAAAAGGGGAAATAAAGTAAATAACCACATTTTAATAATTCTAAACTGCTAACTCAGAGCTTTTTTTTTATCACTTTCCTTTCTTTTTTCTTTCTGCATAAATATTGTTACTTAATACAGCACACTTAACTAAATTTTAGTTGATCTAACAGTTTCCAGTCATAATTAAACTCCTAAAGAGCTTTGGCAGTTTGCCTGGCTGAGCCTCTTCATTCATACAGGTTACATGCTGTTGTTGCAGGTTGGTTATCTATATCCAAGCCTGTTCTTATTCATCATTAGTTACATTTCATGGATAAAAAAAGTTTTGCTCATTTTGTTGGATCGACACTTTTTCTTTAAGTAGGAACAAATTGAGCTCAAATTGGAACATTTTTGATTGTGCTTGAAAGAGTTTTAGGTGATTTTGAAACAAGTGACAATATTACTTCTTTTTTTTTAAAGCTTTATTTAAAGGCGGATGAACCACTGCGCCACCAGCGCAACAACACCTTCAGCAAAGTGTTAACAACTTCACCACAGGAGCTTTATGAAACACTATTCAAACATTTGTCAATTTGATTGCAGTTGAGCTTTGTAAAAAAACAAAACGATTTTTGTAAAATAATTCTAGCCATTATTCAAGTGTTTGAGGTATAGAATCCTTTTAGAGTATCTACATATCCTTTGTGTCTCTCTGTCGTTAAAAGGTCTCTTTTGATGAAGTTATTATATAACATTACATATTTATTACGCATTAAGTTGTACGTGGGTAATTTAATTAAATTTAACTTGCACTATGTCCTATTTCTCCCTGCTTTCGTTCTGAATATTATTACTAAGTTATTAGATATAACTGCTGAAAAGAGGCAGGAAATGTTCGGAGTAGAGAGTGGGGGATGACATGTAGCAAAGGGTCGAGGTCGGATTGGAACCCTTGACTGTTGCGATAAAGACTTAAGCCTCCACAGGGTGCCTGACTTAAGTGCGAGGTGACACGGCGCCATATTTTTGATCATTAGTTAAGGAATCCCTCAGCTCTCCAAATATTATTTTTTTGTCACCTATCCTAGGTTTTAAAACATTTGCAGGGTTGAAAAATCTTTTTTTTGTCTCATGTCCTTATGTCTGAAAGAGAAATCAGAAAGAAAGGGAAAAATATGCCCTTTGTTTACCCAGTGTTGTTTTAATATACCTGTTGTCAACAGGCTGAACTAAGTACTGCAGATAAAATAGTATAGATTTTCATCTTTAAGATCCCCCTTCTCTCACTCGCTACAAAATACACTGTGAATTACTATATGTCAGCAATACTGACTGTGTTTGTGTGTGTGTATTTGTGAGCACGCGTGTGTGACAGAGAGGATACAGGTGTTGTTAGCAAGCTCTGAAGGTGACTGCTGGTCTCATCCATCAAACAGGCTTTCCTCAGGCTGATCCCTAATGGATCCCCTCAATCAGAGCCGCTCACTGTCAGTCGCAGCGCAACAAAATGAGAAATCAGGCAACTGGTCACACAGCCAAGGTTGGGAGTCATATAAAGGGGACAAAGTGATAAAGACCAGCTCGTGTCCAGCCTGTTGATTAGTATTGAGTGATCCCAGCCTTCCAGCCGCTCATGACGGAAACAGGACATCAATCTGGACAAAGCTTCTTCTTCAACAATTTTAATTCAACTGCACATATCCAAACCTTTAAACTGACTTCACCATGACATGATTTGCATACAGTCTGTCAGCCTTATATTAACTCTCAAATAAACAAGTCTTAATAGGTCAGTAGGATTTTATAACAGGGTACGAATTGAGTGTGCCAGAGGTTTTGATTTCATTTACAGCCGTAATGCAAACAGTAAATGAAATGCTCAATGAAGTCTAAAAGAAAATCCTAATGCAGTTATCAAGTGTTAACGCACTTCATTTGGCCATATTCCATTAAAGCCTATGAATGGAGGACAGATTCAAGCAGCGTATTCTCTTTATTCCATGTCCGGGCCTCCTAGCTGTATATGTTAGAGGCTGCTTCTGTCCTCCTTTCTTGGTGATTTGATTTGAGAGGCTAATATACTGAAAGCCTCTTCCTCCTGTTTGTCTCCAGCTCCTCATTCTCTCTGCTTTAAAAGCCCAAAGTCTTTATTATTGAAAAGACCTCTAGTTGGTTTTAGGGTCTAACAAAATGGTGTTCCACATTTTCCTTAGCGAGCACAGAATGAACAAGACGTGAGTGGCAGCAGTTCATAAAATGGACTCATTATACAGAATGTCTGTGTTCAGCTTCTACAAAGACAAAGATAGATGAAAGGGGAATCAAGGTACGAAGGTACAGTCAAGTAATCACTCTGAAAGCTCTCTGTTTTACTGCAGGCTTGCTCCAATGTGTATCCTGTGATTTCCTGTCGAAGTTGCCTACAAACTCATTTGTGGCTCAAAGTTAGCCCCAAGTCCACTGTTAGCATCTGGTTTGTATGTTATTAGGTCTAAAAACTATCAAATTTATTACAAAGGGTAAGAAACGATTTTCAACATGGTACACACAATTTTAACTTAGTATAGTCAGGTACTGAAGCCCATGAAACACCATATTCAATCGCCTTTTAGAGACTTTGTCAGAGAAGTTGTGTGCCCAACTTTACTAAGATTTAAGAAATGATCATTTCATGTGTCCCCGAAGCACAGAAACGAGTGATTTCATAAATGTAAATTGAGGAGGTTTATATTCCTTTAATCATCTTCTGTCTGATTTATTGATCCCGTTAACTGCTCAAAGTTGAAACCAAATCCAAATATTTTCCACAGTTAAGAATAATATTTTAGGGACGTCGGTAACATATGGGTTGGTGTGTGCACTCCATGCGCAGAGGCTATGGGTCTCCAGACGGTTCGATCACCTGTGGCTCATTTCCTTTGTGTCATCTCCCTCTCTCTCCCTGATTTCCAAGTCTATCCACAGTCCTATCTACAATATGTTTTAGGGAGAATATAATATCACTTTTATTGAATTAATAATCTGTTCACTGAAAACAAAAAAATCTCAGAATTTACTGAACTCGCGAGACAGAGCAGTTATTTGTGCGGAAATATCTGTCAATAAAGGTTATGGTCAGGTCATGTTACATGTTTTAACATGTTAAAGTTTTCATTATTCCAGAGATGTCATGGAGACGCATACAATATTTGTGAATAAAGAAAGTGATTGTGTTGGTCAGTCACATCTTTGTCCTTGTTTCAGGCAGATAATCTTGCCTTTTGTTGTATGTGGTCATATATTTGTATTGGTGGCATTATTGATTTGGAGGCCTGGACACAGTCGTACATACGGCTGTCTGTTGGTGGGCTCGCCCATCACCATGAAGCAGTGTCTGGAGTGGTGTGTGAGCAAACATCAGAAGTCAACCTGAGAGTTAATGCAGCCTTTGTCTACACTGTTCTCACCTTGTTAATAAAGCATTAGATTGTTTGGCTGTAGAGTGACTGGGGCTTTTAAGAGAAACGTCACAAATGAGAGCAAAACGCTGCAAAGACGAGCTCATGATGTATGTAACACTGATCATAGAAGTGGAGAATAATACTTCATTCAAACTGATCTGATAGATCTACATTCCATAAAAGCACTCCACTGCTGTATGTTTGTGCATATAATATCCTGACAAAATAATCACAAGACATGACATAGGTGAATAGTTACTGTCATTCAAGCTTTATTACATCATTAACAACAAAACAAATAGATGTGCTGTGATGTAGTAAGAGAAAACAAAAAGAGAGACCCCTCTGCCTTTAAAGTGCACAGATGTCGAGTTGGTAGTGAAATGTAAAAGTTGGAGAAGTGACATGATTCTATGCTATATTTTCTGAGCTAAATACACAAACTTTATTAAAAGGAAAAAATGGGTCCCTGGACACTGTATATAGAGCTGAAGTCAAGCCTGTCATAACTAGGTATACACACACACACACACACACAGATATATATATGCAAATACATACAGACAAACATACACAGAGGGGATTTGAAACGTTGTCCCTTCAACCTTCCCTAAACAGACATCTATACACTTTAATAGACTGTATGTTTACTAGATAAGGTATAGTCCACCCGTGACAGCAAGAACAAGTTGATGGTTGCAGTCAAAGTAAGATGATTTGCATGAAATACTCATGTTTTTACAAATAAGACAATTTTGTGTTGTTTTTTGTTAACCTACAGTTAACAAAAATAAAATCCTGAGCACTCTTTTCCTGTGGGCGAGATAAAACTAAGGAAAGTTGTAATCAATTCAGAAAAAGACCAGCCCTGAAATTGTTCCTTTCTGAAACATTAACAGTTTTAGGTTAATCTGAAAGCTTTGCAGAGTTATACACTGTACATATCAAACTCCTGCGTCTGATCTCTCCACCATCCCTGACACCGATGAGATTTATGAAGAGGACAGCTGTCTCTACATCTGGTCGAAGTCTTCCCGCTCGCCTCGTCCGTCTCTTTGTTTCACCCTCCACGTTCCTCTCTCCCTGAAGCTTAATGAAGGTTCCTTGGTTACAGTCCATGATTATCATACAGATAGGATCATATCCCATTGATTTTATGCAGATGATCACCTTTCTGTGTACGCAGGCCTGATGGTGGTAGTAATTTACAGAAGAAAATCAATTACCCTCCTCGTCTGCAGGAGTAATTGTTTATTATTTTCCTATTAGACAAACTGTGTTGATCAATGTTATGGAAAGATTGCCCATGAATACTATCAACATAAATAGATTTGCCTTCGACATTAGAGCTAGTTTTCCTTTAATGACCTGTACAATGTCAAACCAATGGCATAGGCTGAGATTTAAGCACTGTGTGTGCATGAGACACTTTTTTTTTCTTTCTTGTGTGTATGTTTGGTAAGGGCTATGTAGCATAAAGTAGAGCTATATCTCTTTGTTCAGATTTTCAGATCATTTGTGATTAAAAAAAAAGTGTTTTTTGCACACCTAAAAACCCTCTTTACGCCTTGAATTTCCCTGAAAGTCCTGAGAGTGGTTCTCTTTACTTTTTGATGACATTTACATTCAAGAGACAATAAGCACTGGGTCTTAAAACAACACTGTTGTTGTTTCACAATGTGCTGGTGATGTGAATAGTCAGTAGTTCCCTCGGCTCCATCCGTAGCCTCTCTTACCTGTATCTGTCGATTGATCTCGACACAAACTAATCACTATTACTCACTGAAGTAATTGGCCCGGCCCAGATCAGAGAGAAACAGCTGATCGACTGGTCTGAGGATCGATTCTCTGATCAGAAGGGGGGGGGGGGGGGGGGGCTGAAGGAAGGGATGCAGAGGAAGGAGGAGGGCTGCTTTGTAATGTGGCAGATCAATCTGGCTGAACATGCCTTCTGGGTGTGTTCTAGTCCACCTATCACTCTCACTATGCCTCACTATGCTGACCAGTTTCACCAGCTTTGCTCACATGTGCCTCATCTGCTAACACATTCAACAGGGGTTCTATTCTTACACACCTCTTAAAGTCATTACCAATCCCACAAGAGGCACAGAACAACGCACTGCAACACCTCCTCTGACCTTTAGAGCTGAGGTTTGTAATGTTCAGTCATCACTAGATACGGGGAGATCTTCTGATATTACCAAGAGGCTTTTTATAATTTACACTCATTTTAATAAGTGTGTTTTTAATGTCCGACTGATAGTTAAATGTACAGATTGGGCAATAAACCATAAATGTATGGGGGAGAAAAGTAATTTTTTACCTTGATTTTGTACTTCTACTTACTTCCTTAATCTCTGTATGAAGCCTCTTGTGTGTTTCTGTCCTTGCAGATGGATCACCTACTCTTCTGTGTTCTTTTTTAGGGTGCAAGGGAACAGTGGTTTGTGTGTTCTTCCCATGAAAACATTATCTTTGGCAATAGTAAGTGAAGTTTAATGCCAAAAATGGAAATCTTTTTGACAACTTTCCAACATAAAAACATATTGAAATAAAGGCAATGAGTCTCAAAAGGGTTTACCTTATACTGAACTTGACCCAACTATAAATATTTAGTTAAGATGACATTATATGAAGCAAATACATATAGCAATGTTTTTTCTGTTGCCTCA